>NC_140178.1:65679347-65700227 GCF_963971535.1 Notolepis coatsorum | reverse complement strand
GGGGGCATAGTCTAGCAACGTTCAAGACAAGGGAGGGGAAAATTGGCAATACGAAATTGGGATGGGAGAAAAATAAGGAGAAAAAGTGGATACAAAAAAAGAATCATACACATAAACAAATAAACACATGCACAGCCTATGTACAAAAGAAATAAACATGGGAGGAGTAGGGGGGGGGTGAAAGTATGTGTGTGTATCATGTGTGTGTGTGTGTGTGTGTGTGTGTGTGTGTGTGTGTGTGTGTGTGTGTGTGTGTGCGCATGTGTATGCAAACAGATGTGTGTGTCTAGGTGCGAGTATGAAGATGAATGAGTGCTTGTATGTTGTGTGTGAGGGTGTATGACACTACCATAGTAAGTTTAGTACCTTGCCTGACTGGTTGCCTATGTGTCTGTGGCTGCTGCCCTCACTGGCTAACAATTCCTCAGATACAACCGTTTTTGAACATTGTTATATGAATGTTGTCATTTTCATTACAGTTGTTTGATATGGATATTGGTTTTTATATGACAGACATATTCTACTACTCTACATCATCCATTTCATCTATTCTCTATACACGGAGGACACAGGCCTTCATACATTGACCAGTATTTTACCCTCATGTACACAGTGCTCCCTTGAGTGTTCAATTGAAGCCATTTTGTGTTGTATCAGTAATTGTGTTTGTTAGACGGTAAGGTGTAATGTATACGTCCATACATCAGTGATTCTCTCTTGCGCGTGCACAGTGCACACACACACACACACACACACACACACACACACACACACACACACACACACACACACACACACACACACACACACACACACACACACACACACACACACACACACACACTCCTGCAATGGGAAAGTAGCGATTCATGTTTGCATTGATTCAAAGAAAATCTAATCACAACCACCCTTGTTAGATCAGCCTGTCGATGGGAACGTGCTGGTGATGGATTTTCTTCCCTCCATGTCGGATAGCATAACGCTTCTCGTCTTCCTCCACTAACGCGCTCATGAAGCTATAGCTCTCCGCCTCGCCGTTTCACCCGCACGCCGGGCCGCCACCCGTGTGCGTTTGTCTGTGCGCACGCACACCGTCATCCGGGCGGCCTCATGCATATGCACGAGGCGGCATGGCAGTAGTGTGACTTGGGGGAAATGAATGCGCGGAGTGCAGGGCACCCGGGTCCCTTGCTCAAGTGCGCCGGCGGGCGCTTAATGGGAGCGCAATTTAACTAGTGGTTAATCAGTGCGTTTCCCCCGGTTCACCCTGCAATGTATAATAGACAATCAGCCCCCAGTAACACTGACGCTGCTGAGGACGGTCAATTACTCATCGGCGTCTTGTTAAACACACAGTTCAGCCAGACGGGGACAGACTGCTCTGCTGGTGGCATTATTATGGAACAGAAGAAAGCAAAGCAACGCTATCTGTCTGCAGGAGAGGAGAGGAGAGAGAGAGAGAGAGAGAGAGAGAGATAGAGAGAGAGAGAGAGAGAGAGAGAGATAGAGAGAGAGAGAGAGAGAGAGAGAGAGAGAGAGAGAGAGACAAGAGGCATGCACTTATAGTGTGATTCCCCTTTATGAGGTTGGAGAGAAAAGAAGAGAAGAGAGAGAGATGAGAAGAGAAGAGAAGAGAGAGAGATGAGAAGGGAAGAGAAGAGAGAGAGATGAGAAGGGAAGAGAAGAGGAGAGAGAGATGGGAGAGAGAAGAGAAGAGAGGGCCATTCTGGAAAAGCAGTGGGGTTAAGGGAGGAGAAGGAGATAAAGAAGAGAGAGAGACAGATAGGAGAGATGCTGAGAAGACTTGACAAAAGGAGATGAGAGAGAGAGAGAGGGAGAGTAGAATAGTCCAGAGTAGAGGTAGAGCGAGTCAGACAGAGGGAAAGGTGTATGTGTGTGGGGGGGGGGGTGAAATGGAGCAGAGCAATAAGAGAGATTGAGGGCATGAAAGTGAGAGATGGAGAGCATAAGATAATGGCGGGAGGGAGAGAAATTGAGAAAGGGACGCTGGGGAATAGGATAGAGAGAGAGAATGTGAGAGAGAGGGGGAGAGAGCCTGAGAAAGTGTGTACTCAGCTGTGAGATGAGACCTCTTTCTGCCCGTGGGGAGAGGGGGGTGTGAGAGAGGGATGGAGAGAGAGAGGGAGGGAGGAGAGAGGAAGGGAGGGAGGGAGAGAGGAGGGGGAGAGGGGACTGTCTGATGAGGGGGAGGGGAGTTGGACGCACGCACGTACAGGCTCACGTACATGCGCACACAAATTGCATACACATACTGTATACACACAAACAGACACATCTTTGTCACACACACACACACACAGTACATACACACACACTGTACATACACACATACATACACTGTACATTAGGCCTGCCACGATAACACATTTTGCTGGGCGATTAATTGCCCCCGAAAATATCGCGATAAGCGATATTATTGCGACCGGTTAGAGAATTTTTTTGAGAAATTTATTTCCCAAAACTTTTATTTTGAAGCCCACCGCTCCGTCTTTTCCGGTGTTTAAGACTTTTATTTTGAAGCCCACCGACCGGACCGGAAGTATTGTTGTGATTATCCTAGCCGACAACTTGTCTCGTCCGGTTGTGTTTTTTAGTTTTAACGTTAGCTACTAACGTTAGATGCAGCTACTACAGGCAATCAACGATGAGGAGGAAGCGTCAAAGCAGTATTATAATAGAATAGCTGTGGTGCGTAGGCACTGCAGCACGACTCGAAAACGACCTGTTATAATAAATTAATTCATGTTTAACTTGTTCCCGTCTCCAGTCCTTTGACTAGCCCCACCCGTTCATTGTAAACAATGATGCATGTAATTGTATTAACGTTATTCTGTGTTATTCTAACGTTACACTACAAATAACGCTACTTGGTTAAAAGGAGCAACACTATTGAGAAATGTAGTTAAGCTATGTGGTGTTGCCCCACGGAGCTCCTGTGCTGTGCTCTGTAGGTAAAGCCAGCGGCCCGCCTCCCAACACGGACAGTGACTGACAAGGGGCACTGGTTCCGCCTCATTAAAAACAAACGCGCAAATAGCAATTAATCGCGTCCGTCAAAATCATTGCATTCATTTAAATTATCGCGGCAATTAATCGATTTATTGCTTATCGCGGCAGGCCTACTGTACATACACACACATACTGTACTGTACATACGCACTGTACATACATACATACACACACACACCGTCATACACACACACTGTACATTCACACATATACACACTGTACACACACACACTGTACGTTCATACACACACACATACCTACATACTGTCCACATGCACACTCACATGCACACACACACACACACACACTGTACATATACACATATAGATACTGTCCATAGATACACACACACACACACACACACACACACACACACACACACACACACACACACACACACACACACACACACACACACACACACACACACACACACACAGTACACACACACACACACACACACACATTCCCCAAGGTAACAATCTGATCTGCCTGATTTAACGATTCCTCCACTGGGGCCGGCAGACGACCGTCCTGTATGTAGATCTATACTGTACATGTCTGGTCAGCGTGGCGCTGTGCAGGAGAACATACTGTATGTGTCACTCGCTGATAAACCTCCCCTGACGGTGGCAGAAGAATGGGAGGAAGTGGCGTGACGTTCCCTCCACCCACTCACACATGTATGTATCCATCCACGGCCCTATAATTCTAACCATATTCTCTCTCTCTCTCTCTTCTCTCTCTCTCTCTCTCTCTCTCTCTCTCTCTCTCTCTCTCTCTCATCTCTCTCTCTCTCTCTCAGGCAGTGGACTGATGGGCAACTCCTCGGCCTCCTTCATGGGGACATTTCTGGCCAGCAGTCTGGGCTCGCCTCCCTCCCACCCGTCTCATCCCTCCAGGCCTCCTTCCTCCCCCTCCTCCCCCTCCTTCCGCGAGGTGGACCCCACTCCAGCGCCTCGCAGATCTGGTTCCCCCACACGCATGAAGGTACACACACACACACACACACACACACACACACACACACACACACACACACACAACACACACACACACACACACACACACACACACACACACACACACACACACACACACACACACACCACAACACACACACACACACACACACACACACACTGTACACACACATTTGAATCCACCTCAAACTGAATCACACCACAATATTTCAGTGGATAAAGAGCATTGTCTCGGCCAATGTGGACGTGTGTGAGTCCATGCACACAAACACCTATACCCCCCCACCCTCTCTCTCTCCCTCTCTAGTTTCTCCTGCTCACTTTCACTCATCATAATGGTGTATATAGTGTATCATCATTCCATCTACCCCTTGGTTATTTCTGGAGTCTGTGGGTGGCATGGAGGACATGGGGGGACATGGGGTTGTTTCAGTACTATAGCATTTGTTATTGAATGAATTGAATATTGAATTGAATATTTTAAATGAGCCAAAACATAGTGAACTGCAGAAATTCAGATTGAGTCAAGCTGTTTCAAAAGAACATAGTTTATTTCTGTCGCCACAGAAAGTATCCTCAGTAAGTATCCTCAGTTTACAATCAGAGACAAGTGTAACACAAGCGTCCGACCAGAAAGTGAGAAAGAGCTCTGGTCAGACTTACAATTAAATACATATGTTTGGGATGACAAATGGAAAACAAAAGATGGGTTTAGGGGTTTTGTCGTATCTGACACAAGATTGATATGAAACAAAAGACAACAAAGAGAAGGACAAGATGACATATTCTGAAAATATGACATAATCTAAGACAAATTGTCCTGGGCCTTGGTCGTTGTTTGTTAACACTGTTAAGACTGTTGCCCTAGTGTCTGAGAAACTGTATACTAGTTAACTATATTAACTAGGCTGTACAGAGAATATGTTGTTTATATTTTCTGTTTATTCTATACTTTAGCATTTTTCTTTGTTTTTAGCTATGCGACTTACTGTGAAGCACTTTGGTTGACAAGTGTCATGTCTAAATGTGCTATACAAATAAATTTGATTGATTGATTGATTAACTGTCTAGACTAGAGTACTAATAGGCCCAGTAAGCTGTACAAATTATGTAATAGGATGAAACATATAATATTTTCCATAACATTCCCCCCTGTTGATCAAACCCTTGATCAAAATAACTAGACAATGTTATCACTACAAAAAACAACAATCATGTAATCACCAACAACCAAAACCCCATCTTACAAATGGCTAAATGCTGTTAAACATCAATCTAAAAATTATAAAACAAGAACTTAAACCTGAAATAACAAACGTAAATGTAAAATACTGTTAAAACGCTGTGCAGAAACTAGAGTTGTTCCGATACCGATACCAGTATCGGAAATGCCTCAGATACTGCCTAAAATGCTGGTATCGGTATCGGCGAGTACCCTCTAATTCTGCGCTCCGATACCATATGACGTAATTTATAAACAACACGTGCGGTATCCTCCTACTGAGAGTGAGCATTATAAAACAAACGTGTTTTTAAATAGACCGTGAATTAAAAGTGTCAATGCTGTTTGTCATTTTAACAGCAGATACTTTCTTAAATGCCATCGTTCAGACAGCAGTGTGACGGGGAGCTCTGATGTATTCGCTTGCTGGTGTTATTAACATTAGCTGAAGAGCTAAGCGAAAAGCTAGTTTTAGCTTTAACGTTACCTTGGCTAAAGTTGGGGCTATTCCTAATCCAGCAATAATGGCTGCAGACCTGCAAGCAAAGTACAGCAAGTTGGCAAAGGAGTATTCCAAGGTAAATCACTTTTTCACCAGTAACGTTATTGTCTTGTTTCCATCTAACCTAGCTCGCGTTAACTGCTAGCTCATGCTAACGTGGCTAACTGATCGACCTCTCCCACACATGCACGCAATTAATGACATAATGCGGACAGCCATGATACCGGTGACAATGTTTAGCTTTTAGTGCCAAATAATAAGAGTCTGAGGCGGAGTCTCAAAAGAGAATGTTGAATATTTATTGTGCATTAAAAATCACAACAGAGCCTCTGCTACTACAGTAGCTAACCTAAACGGAGCCGACTGGATAGGAAGTGCAACAACGTGTAACCTCTGTGCGGAATCAATGTCACAACAACCTTTCCGTGGGTGAACTCATTGAGCATACATTAATACTAATCTATACAATCACCGGTTGTTGAATAAATACCCTTACTTTATAGTTATTACTAAAAAACTGTATATATAAAACGGTAGCTGTAAAAAAAAAAAAAAAATTTAATTCAAAGTTTTATCATTTATATAATAATATATATATATATTTTTTAAATGTATGCACTGGTATCGGATCAGTATCGGTATCGGCCGATACCCAAAGCTTAGGTATCGGAATCGGATCGGGAAGGAAAAAATTGTATCGGAACATCTCTAGCAGAAACGTAATCATTACGTACAATGTCCCAAAAGGTTTTATCAGACGAAACAGAAAATGGAATAACACTTTATTACATCAAACAGCCAAGAGTCAGGCATGGTACTGTTACGTATGGCATTCCACATATCATCCACATATCATCCTTCGGACAGTCGGATCACCTCGAAGATGAGTTGGGACGTTGGCATACCACCGTTGGAGAGAGGCGCTCTTTCACCCTCATCTCTTGACTTAGATGATCAACTATCATGAAGTTTGTGTCTCTTTGCAAATGTTCCATTTACGAAGAGCGTATGTAGCACTTGTGTCACTAACAGTAACAGCTGTTCGCCACGGACCAGTTCTAGGTTCGAATGAGGAGAGGAGTAATATACACAGTTAAAGGAGTAGTAGACCAAAGACAAGGTTATAACAGTGACCGGTAGTTTATTCACAACAAGCGCGCTAGCTAGACAATTACAATACATACAGTCAGGTAAAGTGAAGTATCCCTTTTAGGTTCTTTCATTAACCACTCCTTCTTTCAGGAGGGTTAGTTCGGTATCCGGTTCTAGGTTGATTGGATCAACACATTTGGTTCGGTTCAGACGTCTCTGAGGTTATCACTAGCTAAAAGCTAGGTTTAAAGTTGGACATTAGATGTATCCCTTTTTCGTGAGTAACTCATTATCTTTCTTCTGCAATTGCAGATCAGTAAACTCTATAATAGTTTATCGTTTATATAAGTCGGAGTAGAATTCTTTGAATGTATCATTTATTTTTTCAGGGTCTGTTTCAAGTACTTGTTGTGCTCTAATGGTAGTTATATCTGCAAATTTTGCATTAATTCTTAATCGCATGGCTAATAGATTGATCTCTTTTTTTAGTACCTTAACTTGATTTTCTAGTCGAGTTGAGTTGTTGTATTTTAAAGAATTAAATAACATTGAGTAAAGCGTTTCCAGCTCAGCCAGTTTTGTGCATCGATTCTTGCGCATTTTGGAGGAAAAGCTATCAGTGAAATCTTTGATCATTCCCTTTACCGACATCCATATTATTCTGGGGTCTTGCACCGAGTTTGCATTCTCCCGTAGGAATACTATAAGAGCTTCTTTGAGTTGTGTAATGAATTCCTTGTTATTAAGCAGCATCGAGTTAAATCGCCATTTTGGGGCTCGGGAAGATAGTATACCAAATGTTCCTTTTAGGAGTAAATAACAGTGATCTGATAGTGCATTGGGTATCATTTCCACTTCATAGTTATCAAATAGTCTCGGGGATGCAAAGACATAATCTATTCTGGATAATGTGTTATGTCTCGCAGATCGACAAGAGTACTTTCGGGTCGTGGGATTAAGTGATCGCCATAAGTCATTTACTAGGGATGCCCCGATCGATCGGCCACCGATCGTTATCGGCCGATATTCAGTATAAATATGCGATCGGGGAATTCCGATAATGAGTCATATTCGCCGATCGCGGAAACTGATCAAGTGGATATCTCACTCGCTTGTCTCAGACACACAGGACCTGCAAACTGCTCCTCCTCCCTAGCCCCGCCTGCACCCGTGTAGAGTTTGTAAACACAGAGGAGGCGGCTCCTCTGCTGAGTCTAGATAGTGCATTCGACCTGAGCTAACGTTAGCTACCTAGCTATCGTTACTGTTTTATTTTCGCCAATCGTCAAAACAGATCTCACTCGCTGAGTTCTGTCTCAGACACCGGGAGCTGCACACAGTGCTGCGCGTCTTCTGCTCCTCCTCCAGCTCCTCCCGCACGCATGTAAACACGGGTCTAGTCTAGTCTAGTGGGATGGGACCTCCATGAGCTAACGTTAGCTACCGCTACAAAATGACCCAGTCAACTATTCACTTTTAGTTTAATACATGATGAGGCATTGTCTAACTGAACGGTATCTAGCCGGCTAGCTACTGATAGCTCCTGATATCAACAAATGCTCCAGCAATAGTCTAGTTATCTAGTACTAGTGTATGTTACCTCTGTTAGCTCACGTTAGCTTAGCTCACTGTTCAAAACGAAATGTCCCATTCAACTAAATAGTTCACTGAGGCGTTGTCTTAACGTTATATTTCCGGCTAGCAGTAGCTACAGACAGCTCCTGATATCAATGTCTTATAACACTCATTCGATGCATATTCGAAGCCCGGCTTGCGTCGCAGTCATTAACGGGGATAGCTGAGGGAGTAGGGTATATCTGCAGAGCCTAGGGTAAATCTGCAGAGCCGAATGTGATTTGATCAAAGCAGAGTATGTACACACAGACAGTGGAGATAGCGAGCATTTTGACTTGTTGCGTGGTGGCGATGTCTCGCAGATAATACAAGTACAAGTCTAATTATATAATATATATATTTTATAAAAAAAATAAAAAATAAAATTATATAAAATAATTTTTAATTTCTTTTTAATCAAAAACGATCGGTATCGGATCGGTATCGGCCGATATGGCTCACGACGATCGGTGATCGGTATCGGTGGCAAAAAACGTGATCGGGGCATCCCTATCATTTACACAATCTTCGACCAATCCTTTAATGCATTAGATGAATTCTTTTGTTCGCTGGAAAAGGCGAGGTAAGATTTGTCCATCCTTGGATTCCAAATGGCATTAAAATCCGCACCTATTATAAATGAGTAATCGGGAAGGTCTAACATTGCATTGGTTAGTGTAGTGAAGAAACCCACTTCGTACAAATTTGGGGCGTATACTGCTACCAACGCTATTTTCCTGTTCTTGTGTACAATCTTAGCTATAGTTATCCGACCATCTACATCATACCATACTCCCTTTAATTCAATATTCAACTTACGTTTAACTACTATGGCTACACCCCGAGTTCTCGTACCAATAGAAGAGTGACTAATATTATGATATGTGTTGTCCGCTAACTTATCTATGTCTTTCTCTAGAATGTGCGTTTCGCTTAGCAGAGCAACGTCCACCTGTTCTTTTTTCATCAGTGTGAGCACGCTTTTGCGGTTGAGTTGGTTATTTATTCCCCCAGTGTTCCAGATCATTATATTCAAACTAGCCATAATCTATACATGTTGTAGTGTAGTTTTTGGTAATGCTTCTGGAGTGCGAGGCAACAATAGATATACATCCAACTAGTGAGGTCCCGCTGAGAGCCGAGCTTAAAAACATACATATATACAAATAAAAATCCCCTTCCCTCCCCTCCCACGAGAGTCGTACAGGATTGTGTTCCATGAACACAACCTTCGCGTATGACTCCCTCCCTTAAACCACCGGATATCCCAGAATGATCCAATTATCCTTAACATTCCTATGTATACCATAGGATCTAACATTCTAAATTCTACCATAAGTAGAATGTCAACTGTGGCTTGGCCACTTTCCCGTTAAATAAAAATTTAAATAAGATAAAAATAAAAATAAAGACCAAAAATAAGCTTCAATTATCATGCCATAATCACTTACATTTTATATGAACTTGTGTAATTTATAATAACCCAGGCATAATATGGAGGTATTGAACTGAAAAGAGAACCTCAATAAATCAGAGAAAAGAGAAGAAAAAAACAAGAAAAAAGGAAGAGAACATTAACTTAGATCTTAAAAGAGCTTTGCTATGCTTAAACATCTAAAGTATAAATTGGAGAAGTAGTGGAAATATTTCCAATTAATAAAAAGCAGTTTTTAAATACGTATATGCAGCATTTCCCCTGGCCAGGGGTGGGCGATGATCCGTTGTGAAGAATGTTATTCCAGCCGGCCGCTGCTGTGATGGTTCTGTGGTTCTGCAGCTAGATAAATAAACTTATATATAAGTTTATATAAATCAGAAACGACCTTCGATCAAAACAAAATGGACACATATCTTAATCAAATTATTCTCCCTAAACTTTCAGAGGATGACGCTAAACAGTTAGAAACACCGATCACACTAGATGAACTTAGGGAGGCCATATCTGAAATGCAAAGTGGTAGGGCTCCTGGAAGAGACGGTATCCCACCAGAAATGTACCTCTCTTGTTGGGACATAATTGGACCCTTATTACTAAATATGATTTTATACTCAGTTAAGGAGGGGAACTTCCATAAGAATGACAATATTGCACTCATAACAGTCCTCCTTAAAAAAGACAAAGACCCCACCGAGTGCGGTAGTTATAGACCTTTAAGCCTCCTCGGAACCGATATCAAACTGTACTCTAAGGTATTAGCCATCAGACTACAAAAGCATATGACATATTTAATTCACCCGGACCAAACTGGCTTCATAAGAGGTCGCTTGATCACCGATAACATAAGACGATTACTACACGTACTAGATGCCAACAAGGAAGACAACACACCTAAGGCGATACTGTCCCTGGATGCAATGAAAGCTTTTGACAGGTTTAATGGTCGTATCTATGGGCAGTATTAGAAAGGATGGGGTTAGGAAAAGGATTCATTGATATGATTAAAGTATTATACAAAGACCCATCGGCCATGATTACAACAGGTACAATCATCTCCAAAATCTTTCCGGTATCATGCTCAGCCAGACAGGGTTGCCCTCTTAGTCCCGGACTATTCGATCTATCATTAGAGCCTTTAGTACAATATATAAGACAATCCCAATCCATAGAACCAATCATAATCAAGGGCACACAACACAAAATTAGTTTATATGCGGACGACGTAATACTGTTCATGCAAAACCCCAACACAGCATTGCCTCATCTTCTCAAGCTGATTGAGGACTTTGGAGATCTATCGGGATTTAGGATAAATTGGCCGAAGTCGGCCTTCCTCCCACTTAACGCCCCTGCAAAAAGAAATATAACCCTCCCAAAAGAGATACAGATGGTAAAACAATTTAGATGTTTGGGAGTTGAGATATTCCCAACCATAAGCCAAACGGTGAAGCACAATTACATAAAAATCCAAAACAAAATCAAATACGACCTTGTCAGGTGGTCGAAACTTAAAAACTCAGTACAGGCACGTATATCAATAATCAAGATGGACGTCCTACCCAGAATCAACTTCTTCAGCTCAATGCTACCGTTACCCCCTCCAAAGGGTTACTGGAAAGAATTACACTCCTCCACATATAAATTTATTTGGAATAACAAACCACCACGTATAAAAAGATCCACCGCACAGAGAAACAAAGCAGACGGAGGTATGGCATTTCCAGATTTCTACCACTACTTTAAGGCGTACACTTTAAGACCACTAACAACATGGTTTGATCCCCAAGCATTAGTATCCTGGAGAAATTTAGAAGAAAATATAGTAGCTCCACACAAGCTGAAGGGCATAGTATACACCAAATTACCAATTAAGCAATGCGAACGGAGATTTGGCCCCATAATCACTCATGCGATCCGGATATGGCGCGAAACACAAAAAAAATATTCTACCCTACATAAATGGCATAATCATACTCCCTTATTCAATAACAATGCACTCTGGATAGGAAAACAACCTATAAGATTCCCTAGATGGGAAAAGCAAGGCATACACGCATTAGGAGACGTCTTCAATAAACAGGGTTTTTGTAGTTTCAAGGAAATACGCAAAAAATTTAATCTCACCAAGTCCACATATTACTTTTACGCACAGTTATTGGCATGTTTGAAGGCTCACGGTGTTCCATTAAATATACCAATTGTACACCACAGATACCACAAATTCTTCTATGAAAGAGAGACATCAAGAGGTTTTGTTTCAGATTTTTATCATCAATTACTAACGTCCTCATATGAAACCCTCCACCTAGACTCCGTCTGGAGGAGGGATATACCAGACCTGGAAAGTGATTTGGATTGGCAAGAAGCCTAGGCAAATATTTGATTCACATCAAGGAACCCGGACCATCAACAAATCAATCTTAACTATATTCACAGGACATACTTGACTCCTATAAGACTGAAAAAAATGGGTCTTATACAAGACTCCAAATGCTCCTTATGTACAAATGGGGACGAGGGGACATTTATGCACATGTACTGGGACTGCCCACCAGTTAAGATATTCTGGAAAGAGGTGACCCAGCAACTATCAAATCTCTTAACTTGGAATATACCTGTACACCCCTCTGTACTACTGCTGAATGATGTTTTTGAGTGTGCAGTACATCCACAGCTAAAGAGATTGGTTTTATCGGGTATAACAGTGGCTAAAAAGCTGATAGCATCACGATGGTTCCAACTAGTGGACTGCAACCTTGCCCAAGCCCGACCGGGCCCGACCCGGCCCGGCGGGTTCGGGCTGGGTAGGGCTTTTTTTTAAATAAAAATTCGGGCTCGGCCGGGCCCGGGCAGCCCCTCCTTTTTTTTTTTTTTTTTTGTTGTTGTTTCAGTTTCGATTTTGCGCGGTGACGATTTAATAATAAACTCGAGAGTAGAACATGTGCTCTTGTGCTGGCTGCTGAAGGACTGTAGCCATGGAAGAATTGAAGCAGAAACTAGCTAAGGGGGAGCTTCTAAAAGTTGCTAATGTAACTGGGAAGTCTAGTTTGTGGAAGCACTTCGACCTGATTGTAAGTAGTACAACTAAGGAGCCTATTGGAAGTGTGCAGTGTAGAGAGTGCAGCGCAATTTAAAAATACGACAGCAAAAAGACTGGCATGTCCTCCCTCTTGCGACACGTTGAACGCGGTGGCTGCGGTCGTTTGAGTGCTAGTCAGTCACAACAGTTGCCACTGACAGCCTTCCTTCCAGCACCAGTGCCAACAAAAGTTAAATCTGCAGTATTGGATAAATGTGTTCAGTTCTGTTGTCGGGATATCAGGCTCTTTCAATCAGTTGCCGGAGAGGGCTTTGTGTCTCTGGTGCAAGAGCTCATAAATGTTGGAGCTATACCGTCTCCCAGCTAAAGACGTGCTGCCGCATCCTACCACTATATCGAGAAAATGTCTTGATATTGCAGCCACAAAAAAAGACGAGCTCGTCAAGGAAATATCAGACATAATGTCCAATGTAAATGTGGGGATGACCACCGACATGTGGACCGATGATTACCGCAAGGTCAGTAGTATACATGTCACACACACAACACAATTCACAGCAATAATAGTAATAAACAAATTGCTTGCCAGACTCGCACGCTCTGTGTTCAGCATCCCCGCAAGTAGCAGCAGCAGCGAGAGAAATTTCAGTGTCGCGGGGAGAGTAGTGGATAAAAGGAGAACCACGCTGAAGCCATCTACGGTGGACTCTATTCTTCTCCTCCACGACGCATTTAAATTCTAAAGGAATTAAATGAATAATGTAAATAGTTCAAGAGAGAGAGGCAAGGTTGGCCAAATAGGCATTATGCCCTGAAAGGTCGATTATAATTTATTATTAGCCTATACGTTAAAGTTCATTGTTATTCGATTTTGGACATCTGGAGTGGACTTTGTTCAAAGCGGTAGGCCAATGCCATAAGCCAAATATTGTATTATTATTTTCTGATTTATAAGTTATTATTTTCTGGTTTATTAGTATTTGCTGGTGTGTGGTCACGCTTCCCTGTTTTGTTGTGCTTTCATATATAAATATTGCTCTGCTCGAAATCTGATTTCTGATTTCTATTTGTTTGTAGTGACTGAGTAGGCTATTGTGTCGTGTGTGTGACTGTGTGTGTCAAAGAAGATTCCATATAGCCTTCAAATTACGAGTTTTACGAGGCTGGCTCGCGCTGGGAAATAGAATTTGCGAAAAAAGGCTATATAATGGTTGTTAATTTTCAGCATGATATGTGTTATTTAGTTAGACCTATTGGACATTTTCGTTTTTGTTTATTTATTAAGTTAATATATAAACAGTGTTTAGAATATTTAAAACAAAAAAATAAAATAATTTTTGGCTATATGTTATAATATATATTAATGTTTCTTTCGTTTTCACTATCTGTTATTTAGGTAGACCTATTGAACATTTTCGTTTTTGTTTATTTATTAAGTTCATATAAAACCGTGTTTCGAATATTTAAAACAAATACAAAAAAAAAATTTATAATTAATAATAATTAAAAAAAAATCGGGTTTTCAGGCGGGCTAGGGCCTAAAATATTATTTATAGTCGGGCTTATTTTCGGGCAGGGCCTGAAGTTCAAGGGCTCGGGTAGGGCTCGGGCTTTATTTCAAGGCCCTTGCAGACCACTAGTTCCAACCGGAAAAAATGTGCCGAAAGGTCTGGATTATTACATATCTCGATGTGATCTATCAAGAAATATCTACAGCAAGAATTTTGGGTCTCAATGACTCCAAAATGACATTGTGGTTAGAAGTGGTGGAGAAAATAAAAGCTAGCATATAATGGTAATGTCTGGTTAGGAGCGAGGGAAAGTGGATGGATTATCCAATGGGGGGTCCGGAAGGGGGGGGGGGGTACGAGCTGGAGCATATGTGTGTAGGTTTTTAGATAACAGGTATTAAGGGTATATCCTATATAAGACAATTAACTAAAATGTGATTTCATTGGATGTGCACTGACAACTAATGCTTGTATATCTTATCGTGTGTTGTCATGTTTGTTTATGTGTTTGTTTAAAAAATAATAAAAAAATAAAATACAAAAAAAAATTGTTTATCGTTCAGTAAACTCTATATCAGTTTATAATTTCAATAGGTAAGTGTTTAAACATATTAATTTAAACCTTTAAGTGTGCAGGGAATGCAAGTACCTTATTAGGTGAAATTACCCTTTAACTCTTCCTTTGCCGGTGTAATACGAAGAAAGTACCAATAGAAATATTCAAGGTTATAGGAATGCAAATGAAAGTGAAATGACCCTTTAAACCATATTTCTTTACAGGAGAACCAGCAGTGATTCAACTATAATCAATATGTTATCAGTGAGATTCAAGTATCTTACTGGGTACATTGACCCTTTAACTCGTCCTCTTTACAGGAGAACATCAGTAGTTCAGGTATCTTATTGGGTGCATTTACCCTTTAATTCTCCCTTCTTATAGGAGAAATATCAGTGGTTCAAGTATCTTACTGGGTGCATTTACCCTTTAACTCTCCCTTCTTATAGGAGAAATATCAGTGGTTCAAGTATCTTACTGGGTGCATTTACCCTTTAACTCTCCCTTCTTATAGGAGAAATATCAGTGGTTCAAGTATCTTACTGGGTGCATTTATCCTTTAACTCTCCCTTCTTATAGGAGAAATATCAGTACCCATATATACAATGTGCATCAATCAAATACAATATCAAAATACAAAAGGTGAAACGGGGTCAAAGCCCTTGGAAGTCCTTGTGCTCTCGTTCAATCAGTTCGTGTCATAGAAAAGGATATGATGGTCCTTGGAAGTTCTTGTGGCTCAAGTTCAATTAGTTCGTTAATTCCTGATCCACTTCCTCACTGGGAATGAGGAAGGTAATTTCACAATCCTACCAGGCTGTTGAGGCAACAGGGTGTTGAGGCAACAGGGGTAATCAGATCAGGCCGGGCATAGCCTTGCTCTAGATCTGAGGTTCAGTGGGTTGGCTCGCCATCTTGTGTCGGTCCGGCACACTGCCTCGTCCCGCGTGGGCACACGTGATGAGTGGTGGTCGGTCGGGACTCCTGGGAACTGCTCCCGGGGGTGGAACGGGGTGCTACAAAAACCTGGCCTGCGTTATACAGGCATTCAGAAAATAAAAGCTATTTACCATCTTTTATCGCTTCATCATCTTTTCATTGCTTTTAGAATGAATAATCAATCAGGCTACTTTTAGCTATGCTAAGCTAAAGTAGGCTACCTTATCACAGCACGTGGGAATGTCCATCTGTCTTATTCTAAATTAGGCTAAAGTGCGCTAGCATATGGGAACATTCCTCACATTCCATATTAAACTCTCAAAAGCAGTCAAAATGTATATAGACCATGTTCTTATCGTACAGCATATCAATACAATTATAAGTACTTATGAAATGGTTTCTTTCTAGTTTTCATTTAACCAAATTCTTGGAGCTTCGCTAGCATGACTCAGGATGAAGCTACATTATTAGCTGATTAGCATCGAGCTAGCTATTTTGTACATTCGACAATGGATAGCACAATATTGATGAAACTCACCAAAACCGCTTCCGGAAATGGTATGCTCTTTAACTGCAACAACTTCTTCGGTTTTGTAACTGGGGGAATCTTTTATGACTGTTTGATAACTATTTCGTGGTGCTAGTTCATTTCAGTATCCAGCAGCATTCAGCTGTGTCAGTCTCCGCCAATCTGTAATCTCATCTGCCGTATGGCAAGGCTCACCTGCCGTATGGCAAGGCGTGGCTGTCGTGACACCTATCTCGCGTCATGAGGTAATTTAAAGGGCAGTGAGGCAATTCAAAGGATTTGGTCAAAACGTTGCTAATCTCATATGAATATACATATGACCCAATAACATTAACTATTTATGTTCTTACACAATAGCATTAACTATTTATGTTCTTATTCAATGACATTAACTATTTATGTTCCTATAACTAAA
This sequence comes from Notolepis coatsorum, assembly GCF_963971535.1. Lineage (NCBI taxonomy): Eukaryota > Metazoa > Chordata > Actinopteri > Aulopiformes > Paralepididae > Notolepis > Notolepis coatsorum. Next base: position 65,683,356 of record NC_140178.1, on the reverse strand, counting down.
TAGTTATGAATCTGAAACCTGGGTTACACGTACAGGCAGTGTTTAGCTTACTCAGTGCTCTTAGAGATCTCTGGGTGGTCAAGGTGGATTTTGCAGTAGCTGGTGTGCCTTCCTGCAACTCGGACTGCGGTCGGATTGACCCAGGTGTCTCCTCAAGCCTGTAAAACAGAAATTAACACAAAAGCAGGGCAGTATGATGTATGTTTGCTTACATCACTTTGAATGTTGAATTGACATTAAAGTTTGGATTACTAAAGTTAGAATTGTATCACTAAATCTCCATCCCCTCCATGATCAACCACTCATCTGTCCCTCCTGGTGACCTCCTACAGTTGGTAGTCCAGCAAAAAATATCACGCCAGCGTGATCTCTCACTATGTTGCTTCACCTCGACAGTTAATGCCCATCACTAACCGGATGGTTCCTCTGCGGGCCCTGGTCTACAACCGTCACCTTAGTCCCTATGTTTTGGAATGGTAGATCATGGTGAATAGGGATATCAACATAATCTCCTAGGATTCAGCTACTGGCAGAAAACCAGTTTGCAATGGCTAGCATGAATCCATCTGTACCATCTATACAAACAAATCCATCTATCTACACCTAATGACAACATTCAATGAGAAGATGACTATAATTCAGGCAGGGCTGTACACTGCGACGAGATTATCGCAAATTGCCCCTTAATTTGGCCTGTGCGAGTGGAAAATAATATTTGGGGGCAACCTTGCGAGTAGTGATTTCAACCCTTCATTCGTATTTCACTCCTAAAATAATCCATACAAATTGGATCATTAAAAAAAAAAAACATTAGCCTACAACCGGGGATGTGCGACATAATGTTGTGGTGCTATGAAAGAATCTGTCGGCAATGAATGAACTTACTGCGATAGCCTGAGTGAAAAAATGTTTGCGTGTGGAGTGAATCTGGGCCACGCAACTTGGTAGTTGTAGTCTATCGTGCGATTAAATACCATGTCCCCGTCTGGTAGAGTCCATACACCAACACCAAATCCCATAATTCCTAGCGAACAATCTAAACGAAACTGAATGTGGCATCTTCCTTTCAATAAGTTTAAGCCGCTAATTTAGCTCTGCAAGAAGAACGCAGCGGATATCAGTCCATCTTATGACAACCACGTCCGATGTGGAGAGATGATAAGAGACCATAGCCGATTAAATTAAGTCGGATCTGGCAGTGATGATTGACGGGGACACAGACACTTCTAACGTTCAGTTCAGCCATGCATTAGGTGAGTCACCCACTATTAGGACGTGAAATACTGTCTACTTAAATGTCCCTCCGGGGATCAATACAGTATCAACCTATCTATCTATCTAATAATATGCAATATGCAAATAAGATAATACTAATAATTGTCACGGTTCCCCGTATATGAAATGAAAGTGGCTTGCAACTTACTGCTGGTAAAGCCATTGTTTATTTCTCGTTTTGCATAGTATTACATTCCACTTCTATAAACAATCAAAGTCCTACCGTAAGAGCCTCATACGGGTCAATTAAACCTTTTTGATTAGTCTTTCCTTCGAGCTAAGTTGAACTGAACATTTCACTGTCAAAACCGCAAACTTAAACAAGGTTGCGTCGCAACACGATTTTCAAAATAAAGGTCACATATACACATACGTAGTAGGCCCTTCAATTCTTATAAAAAAAAGTCCCGGATATACATAAACATTAATTGGCATAGATCAACACAGCCCAACACATTGATCACTTTAGGCACACCCTGAAACCAGTAACATCACAAATATGAAGCGGGTAATTACCCATAAAAATAATAAACCTTTCATGGGGTTATTTACAATAATAATAATTAATTTGATTTCTAAAGCACTTTTCATTGTGAAACAAAGGTATGCAGAGTTTCTTGTCCTCCTGATTAATGCAATGGTGTGTGTGTTGTGGTGATCTCATTCAAGGAGCACTACAACCGCGCACGTCACACACACACAGTTTGTTGTTTTTGTTCTATTAGTGATTTACACACTTTCTCAGTTGGTTCATTATAAAAGATACAAACCTGAAAACAAACGCACTTAAATGTTAAATAAAAGGACCACAGTAATGAGGCAGGAGGAACATATTTTTTTGCACTATAATGGTAAAATTGTTATTTAAAAATGTGCCCCTAAAAATATTCTTTGCCCCTAAATTTCTCATTTAGGGGCAAGTGTGCCCCTAGTGAAAAAGCTTAGCGTACAGCCCTGTCAGGTATTGCACCTTTACTGCAATTGAATAGACCTGTTCGCTGTTTACAAACATACCGTGTTCGAGCCAATCAGCAATACCAACCGAGTCACGTGACTAAGTTGCCTCGGACCTGCACAAGCTTCTGCGCCATTGGCATACATTACCACCATTGCAATATTCTGAAACAACATAGCTTTTTGAGCTTTAAAAATGTCAAAGTCTTAAAAAGCGCTTGTTTCATCTACAAATGCCTACAATGGACTAGCTCCCCCTCCTGTACAGGAATTCATATACAAAAAAATAAACACTGGACTCTGCACCAGGTCAGACACCAGAGGTGACTGCATGGTCCAACGTAGACTGACCACGTTTGGCCAAAACGTCCTGTCCATAAAAGGCATCTCCCTATTTCCATAAGGGAAAGCCCCACCCTTGCTTCTTTTAGAGGGCAACTAAAAAAATGGCTGAAGACCAACCAGTCATGTGACCACATGTGACATATCTCTAGCCACTAGTATCTCTGTGTATTGCTGTTATGTATTTGTAAACTTTTTACTGTTTTTATGTGTCCTGTTTTTATGTATTTGTACATTTCTTACTGTTTCTATGAGTCCTGTTTTTATGTTTGGGGACAACGAATGGAAATTATCCTCGTGCTAAATCCGGAATTTTTTACACTCCATGGTGTTCATTAATTTAGCATTGTCCCATCCAAAAATAAAAATAAAAATTATAATAATAATAAAATAAAATACAACAGGGCTCTATGGAGAAACCATGGCACTCCCCTGACTAAAAGTTGTTTCAATCGAAAACAGCTGGATGTCATTTAGCCAAATCAGCAAGCATGGCTGTGAGTGTGAGTCTTTCACCTTTTACATATCTAGCTTTGGCATGGATTGATTGTTTAGATCGCTAGCATGGCTAACAAATGCAAATATATTGTAGTCTGCCCCGTTGTTCTGACCAGGATTACGTTCCTTTCTGCTTCGGGTCTGCGCTTGCATATTTGTCATGACGTCGTCGGCGAAAAAAACTGAAATCCCCCTTTGCAATTTTACCCAGAGTAAAGCTGCCACAGATTTAGGGCTGCACCTGGTAGGTTTTGAGAATACAAAACATTTATAAAAATAACCTCTTAGTTACAAATAACACTTTATGTATCTTATTCAGTTTTTATTTGAGGTCTGCTTGAGGTCAGTCAAAACCCCTAGTGTACATTTAAGACCTTTGGTTGCAATACCCATCTAAAAAATAAAAATAAAAACACTGCACTGCAGACCCTAGAAGGGACTGATAATCAGGGTGTGAGATCAGGAAATGTAAATCGTGAAAAACGTGACAGCACAGCGTGTTGTAAATTCAGCTACCCAGCCCTGCTTGGACGGAGCGTTCCCAAAACAGATTACAGTGGTCAATAAATGCGGAATGGGACCAGAAATTAAAACAGACTTTCCACATTAACTTAAAAAGTTAAGAAGGCCGCACAATCTCAGGAGGGTCATACATAACCAAGCATTTCACTATAATGTACATGTGCCTTACATGTGACAAATAAAACAAAACTTGAAAACTTGGCTGCATGCTATAGGTCTCTCTGACACTACATACACTCCCTCACAGTGACAAGTGATAAGCCCCATATTGCCTCTCACATCACTGGAATGATGGACTTGAACTTGATAAGTTACATACTGTATATATAGTATTACTACTACATATTTATTACATGAAAAGTGCACTTTTGCCTTCCCACACATATTAATTATACTAGATTTTCTGATGTAAAACACT
>NC_140178.1:65654347-65674347 GCF_963971535.1 Notolepis coatsorum | reverse complement strand
CATCATATACTATGGAATAGGACATGACTTAGATCATGTAAATGAGATATGCAATACAGAAACTGACTCAAGAGTCCCTTAACCCTTTTGCCTCCTTAGCAACTATGTCCTGTATTTAGCCTTTGTGTGTGTGTGTGTGTGTGTGTGTGTGTGTGTGTGTGTGTGTGTGTGTGTGTGTGTGTGTGTATAACGGTGGCTGTGTTGATAATTATGTCATGAAATTGGGTCCGTTTGCTTATTTTCCATATATTTACAGAATTTGAGAAGATTATATTTTGAAAACCTCTAAAAAAAAATTACCAATATTAGAGGACAAAACGACCCCAGTGGTTTATTTCATGCCATTAGGGGTTATGGTTAGGGTTAGGGTTACCCTATCCCTATCCCTATCCCTAACCCTAACCCTATCCCTATCCCTAACCCTAACCCTAACCCCAATCCTAACCCTAACCCTAACGGGAATATAAGGGGTTACAATTCTGAAATCTTTGGAATCTTTGATAGATATGTTGAGTTAGGTTCATAGTGGTATTCATAAAAAAATATTTAATATTACAAATTAAGTTTTTTATGACCTTGAACGTGATGCAATCTTTTCATGCACTGATGTGCCAACTCTGTCAGTTACCTAACAAGGCAGAAGGGTTAAAGGTCCCATATTGTAGTTATTTTCAACAAGTTAATATAGATCTTTGAGGTCCCATAAAGTCCCCTTGAAATGATTTTTCTCAGAAACATTTGTTAGAAAAGAGCTGCCATTATGTACACACACATCTTTACAACATCTCTTCACACCCACATACGCTTGCGTTATTAACAACGTTGATTGTGGCTGTGATTCTGAATGACTTGTTTCAATAGGAGGGTTCTTGTCACAGCTGCACTGCAGAAACGGCACTATGTACATATTTTATCATTTCTCAGTGTAGAGACAACCCCTCATTGTGTAAAAACAATGGAGGAAACACAGGAAAATGCCAATTTTACAATAGGGACTCTTTAAAATCCCCGCACTCTGAGGAAAAGAGAGGGGGAGAGAGAATGTGTTATTAATATACTGTGTTAGTTGATTTTAAAACGGTTTTAATGTGCAAAGAAAGGTGGAGAGAAGGGAGTAAGAAGAGAATAAAAACTTTTCAGTTTCCCTGCCGTGTCTCCAGTGAGACAGTGAGAGACTGGGGAATGTGATGGGCTCACCAGGGGAAGGATGGTGAAAGCGATCCTATTCTCGGTCCTTGCCCCACAATGGTGGAACGAACTTCCCACCACAGTTAGGACAGCCGAAAACCCATCCAATCTTTCACTGTCGACTAAAGACACACTTCTTCAATCATTATCTGAAATGAAAAGGAAAAAAAATCTTTCGCCGTCGACTAAAGATGCACTTCTTCAATCATTATCTGAAATGAAAAAAAGAAGAAGAAAAACTCTAACCCTAACTAACCTTACTGTCATGCACTTGTCTTTATACTAATATACTAAAATACACTGTAGCACTCAACACTTGATGAACATTGTTACTCAGCTGATAGAGTTGTACCCTTCCTGCTGTCTTGTTGTACAAACCTTGTAAGTCGCTTTGGATAAAAGCGTCAGCTAAATGACAAAATGTAAATGTAAGCTAACAGCTAATGTTTGTCTCTCAGGACCACCCCGCTCCATGTATCCTTCCGATCCAGTGGCAGAGGAGGAGAGGAAAAGGATGAGTGGAGAACAGATGGGTCTAACTTGTCTTGACAGAGATAGAGAGGCTTACATCAGGTGAGGCTTTGGCAGAACACCTCATTTGTAATGTATCTAAATCCGTTGTCTCTGTAATCCAATTGTTCAATATCAATCTTTACTGGCCACCATTCAGGAGTCCTTATCTTGGTCTTTGTTTCCCCCGGTTACAGGGATAACAAGGAGAGGGTGGAGTTTGCAAGGATCCATCCCTCCAACAGTTGCCATGGCGACCTCACCTCTCATCTCATGGTGCCAGGCGGGACTTCCCTTCAATCTGGCCAATTAGGAGATCCTGCTGCACACGCCCACTCTGCCCATCACCACTGGATGCCAAGGACTGGAAGCCCCTCCCTCTGGATGACGGGTCACTCATATGGTGAGAGGTTATTCTTACACATTGGCAATGTGATTGCTTGGAATATGCTCATTTAATTTCACTTTTATTTAATTCAATAGAAGTCAATGAAAGCAGCGGTTAGGTGGCCGAGCGGAGATTGCGTTCGTCACCAGCCCCGGAGCTGAGCTGGATTTGCCTGTTCGAATCCAGCTCACAGCTCCGGGGTTGTCACCAGCTTGGCTGGCCGTCTGCACTGATACAATTGGCTGTATCAGAGGGTGGGAGAAGCTGGCGGGGTGGGTCCGGGTCGTTGTAAACAGCGACTCCTACAGTTCGGTCGGGGCGCCTGCTAAGCGCGGATTGGACGTGAGGGGGATAGTGTGGTCCTCCCACACGCTACGCCCTCTCAATGAGAATCCGCGCTGCCAGGTGAAAAGAAGCGGTGATTGGCTGGACGTGTGTCGGAGGAAGCACGTGGTAGCCTCCACTCTCCCAGATGATCTGACTGTGGGGGGTAAGTGCGCAGCGACCAGGAAGGGACTGGGAATTGGCATACGACTAACATTGGGGATGGGAGAAAATCGGAGGAAAATGGAGGGGGAAAAAGACCAATAAAAAAAAATTAAAAAAAATCAATGAAAGCATCTTTCACTGTTACGCTGTTCAGTTCAGAGTCATATCAAACCATTAGAATCTTACTACATGGGTTTCAACAGGACAGCGTCTTTAGCCTAACATGTTGGCGTTGGTGGTCCTCTGACATAATCTAAACTTGAAATAATTTCAAGTTTTTGTTTTGTTTTTGTTTAGTTTAGTTTAGTTTTTAGTTTAGTTTTTTAGTTTAGTTTTTGTTTTGTCTACCTAAATGTTTACTGTGAGCGATTTGTAGTGCCAAATTTCCCTTGGGATGATTAAAGTATTTATATTCTATTCTATTCTATTCTATTCTATTCTATTCTATTCTATTCTATTCTATTCTATTCTATTCTATTCTATTCTATTCTATTCTATTCTGTACCGCAGGGATCGGCCATACAGCATTGCACCAGAACCTGCCCCCTGGATTCTCTGCGGCCATGCAGGGCCCCCTCCAGCCCGTCCTGCCGTTGCCCCAGGATCCCTCCACCCAGCTGGTGGTCCTGCCCACGGAGCCCACAGCCCACCCGGCCACCCATCACCTGGGTACACCACAGCATCTGCTTCTACTCTTAATCTACCACCCATTCAGTACATTTCGACGCCGCCTCCTGTCGCCTCGTCTTAATAGAGCTGTTATTTCCTGTTCGGCTGCACGTTTTTTTTCATACATGGTGGGGAGGACATTAAAATATCTCTGTTGGGGATCACAGTGGTGAAGGCCCGGCTGCTGATGGGCTTCCTGTTAATGGGCTCTTTCTCTTCCCTGTTGTACACTTAACACACACACACACACACACACACACACACACACACACACACACACACACACACACACACACACACACACACACACACACACACACACACACACACACACACACACACACACACACACACACACACACACACACACTGTCAAACATGGCACACACAGAGCTGACGACAAACACATGTGCTTGTACACAAACGCGCACACACACACACATCCCAGTTCAGACATTTCCTGCACACCACCTGCTCCGCCCCCACAGGGATGGGCCCCTCAATGGGTCAGGGTGCTCATCCAAAACCATATGTGTACACACACACACACACACACACACACACACACACACACACACACACACACACACACACACACACACACACACACACACACACACACCACCATGACAGAGGAAGAGAAAGAGAGAGAGATAGGCAGCGATCACTCCTCAAAAGTCAACGCAGACCTGTATTCAGCGAACAGGCTGTGAAATTTAATTAGCCCTCGATCCTCAGTGGCATGTTTCCTTCCGCGCTCCGCAGGAGTTCCAGCCGAGGAGGGGAAGTGCATCCACAAAACCCCTCCCCTGGGAAACATTTGCTTAGCCGAATTAATGTCCCAGAACAAAGGGTCCGTGGTGCGTCGGGTGGAGCGAGGGGGGCGGGAAGGAAGGGTCAGGCTGGACACGCACGTTAACGAGCGCCGCGTGAAACACGGAGAGGAGAAAAACACATTGGCTTTGTTTAGCGTGAGGTCCCCGGTCGCTCCTCCAATGTGTTCATCTCATCTCGTCTCTCCTCAGCCACGTCATGTTCCCGTGCTCTTTACGCCACGCCAGGGGAGCATGGCGGTCCAACCTCAGGCATGGGAACTGGACTGCTCCCCCACACAGATTCCTACTGTGGTTTGGCTGGGGCGGGTTGGGGGGAAGGGGGGGGCTGTATGGGAGCAAAGCGAGGTTGATCACCCCAATGAGATGTAAGTGTCTTCCCAGCCAGGAATCTTGACCGTTATTTAGTTGGTCATAGTTAGTCGGTCATCATCATCATCATCATCATCATCATCATCTGTTCACATCTCATCGATGTCATGAGTTGACATTCCAGGAAATTCTCCGGGCGGTCTTTATGATACAGGGCTCTATTCAGAGAAGCAGAGGGCGTGGGATTGCTGCTGTCTGGGGAAACTGATGTTCTCACAAATCAGAAATCTTTTTTTTAAGGGATATGTCAATGTCTATGCTACATGACATCGATAATGGTTTGGCACATGTGTGGGAGGCTTATAGATAGAGATATATGCATGTACAACCTTCTTGTACTATACTGTATGCATGTGTAATTATGTTTGAATCTATGCAAGGAGTGTGTATGCATGTGTGTCTTTTTGTTCTAAGGTAGCCCCCTCCATTCTGATTCCCCCCCCCCCCTCTCTTTCTCTCTCTCATTAGATGTGATGGAGCAGCCGGGGCTCTGGCCCCCTGTGTACGGCGCCCGGGGGCCCCCCTCCCACATGCAGCATCCCGCTGTGTACTCCCGCTCCCAGTTTCTACGGCAACAGGAGCTCTACGCTCTCCAGCAGCATCAGCAGCTGCAGCATCAGCACCAACATCAGCAGCAGAGCCATCAGCCCCAGCCCCAGCCCCAGCAGCACAGGGCTGCCCACGGCATGGAGGTGCAACATAGAGCCGCTCACAACACTCAGGTGATTTACGGAGTCAGTGCAGTACATGCAGAGCTGATTGAAGTTACACATAGATTCATTTGTATGGGTAGAAGTAAACAACCACAGAGACATGGATAAAGAGAAGGACATTTCCATGATAATTAGAACCGGTTTCTTGCTTTTTAACACTTTCGCGACCACTGGGCTGAGTCTAATTAATGGCAAGAGGACCGGGGAATGTAAACAAACGTGTGGCTTTTTGTTGAGCTAAATATATACTTTATAGTATTGCTATCTGTCCATTCTCATTGTCAATAGACCTATCTCAAACCCTGCCCCTTTTCTTGATCCTCCAATCACAGCTGTCGCTTACCTCTGACTTCCTCGTACGAGGAAGTCAGAGGTAAGCGACAGCTTTGATTGGAGGATCAAGAAAAAAGGGCAGGGTTTTGAGACAGGTCCATTGAGTTCATAAACCGTCCCTTCAAAATGGCTTAAAGAAAAAAAAATGCATCAATAGGTTCTCATTTTATAGCGCAGTGAATATAAGCTTTATAGCGGATTTGGGCTAGTATATTTTCTGGAAGGCTAGATAAATGGCTAATAGCTGCTAACGTTATATCCAATGGCATTTCCGTTTTACAGATGCTAAAGAAATAACTCAAACTGCATATGATCGGGACTGTCCCAAAGCATGTATGCATGAAAGGGGGGGGGGGGGGGGGGGGCGGGGGACGTCGTTTATTATTATTGATTACCAATAACAGTGTTCGTCTAACTAGCCACATACGCTGGTCGGCTGGTTGAGTATCATAGCAAGCTCTGATCGGGCTGTAATTTACGTGAAAAAGATCTTACCATGAGCCAGTGGGATCCCCCCGAGCATTTCCCCGTTATCGATCGCCATCTGGTAGATCGATATGTCCATTGGCTGATGATAAATCCCCTTATTCCATGGTGAAATCTGCGATTCGAAAACGTAATGCACGGTACAGGATGCTGGTTCAGAATCCGGGTACTAAAAATCTCCATTGAAAGAAAAAAAAATAAGTTATCCATTCGCCCACAGGGCATACTGCAGTGGAGCGATGGCGCCCCTAAGAGGATCTGGCCGGTATTGCACATCCTCGAATTCACAGACTAGGGAATATATGCAGTGCCGCTCCGCGACCTTGACCCGGTTATTAAAATGTAATAAAAGCAATAACAACTTGCCATGGCTTTATACATGATTCTGTCCACAACGCATGGATTCGAAACCCGTATTAACTTGTGGTCGGGTGGCAAAGTGTTAAGGGAGTCATCGTTAGTCAGCTTAAATAGTCAAACATCTATTTATCTGAAGTGTGGGTCTATTCTTAGCTCTTCTCTGACATTATACTGGGATTCCGCTGATTGTCCCATGGGGATGGAGTGGGCTCAGTACAGGAGATATGGATGGAGTGAGCTTAGTTCAGGAGATAGGGAGGGAGTGGGTTTAGTGCAGGATATGTGGATGGAGTGGGTTCAGTGCAGGATATGTGGATGGAGTGGGTTCAGTGCAGGATATGTGGATGGAGTGGGTTCAGTGCAGGATATGTGGATGGAGTGAGCTCAGTACAATCAATGTAGCTAGAGCACCCAATAGAAGGAATGGCCCACATCACATAATGATTAAGCCTTCAGTGGATTTACTATGGACTGGTTATTGCCTCTTGCATATAGGAGTATATTTGCTATAAATATTAGTTATTTGTGCCCCCTCAGTAAACGTATGACTTTAAGGGTGTTTTCATACCTGCCTCGTTTAGTTCGACTGAATCAAACCCTCCATGGAGCTGTCTCTACGCCTGTACGTCAGTGCTAAATATCTCTTCCCAAGAGAGCCAAGATCTGTACCATATCCAGACATCCACAACCAAATTAGTTTGAAAGAAAATGCAGCAATCAGTAAAAACTTAAACGGACTATCTTCTCTGCATAAGGAAACCAAACCTTACGTTTGCGTTCATCGTCGTTTCCATGGACATGGTGCATAAACAAGGCTGCAGACAGATGCAGTGAAATTTTATAATTTAAATTATACATTATTATTTGAATATATAATATAATATTATTTATTCAATACGTCTAGGGAAGATAATACACGTATAGGCAGCACCGGTTAGTTTACTTCCTCTTTGGACAGAGATGGGCCAGTGGAACGAAAGTGCTATATTGTCCAACTCTCTGCATAGGAGAATGGTGTTTACCCGCTTGGCACGGTTCGTTTGGGCAGATGTGAACACAGCAATCAACTGGACCAGGGTCTTGTTGAGAAGGTGGTCTCGGTCCGGTTACAAACAAACTCTGGAGTGGTTTGTTTGTCATGAAAATGTGATCTGACCTTGATCCGACCGAACTACAGGAAGCATTGCACATTTTTGGATCAAACCAGCTCCTATAGCTACACTGTGTATTATGATCTGGAGCAGCAACGAAATACAATGCCTTGTTGATATTTGGGCAGATGACCATATATACCAGAAGTAAGAGAAAACACAAATATTTTGGCTTGGTATTATGGCCAAAATGATGACTGCAATTATAAGCAAATGCTAATTCTGCCGATGGTCCATTTTGGAGAGCTGTCCCAGAAGAAGAACAAACTCTTCTTGACTCTGTGAAGTTTCTTTTCACCAATGAATGGAGTGACAGCTAGGGTGACCAAATCCTTATGTTCCAAATGCAGGACAGCATGTCGATTTTGCGGAACATTTGTTGAAATTGCGGGACAGTAATGAATACTATGCAAGAATCACGTTTACATAATGTATTCATAATTTTGATCAAAATTTAAGCATTTCATGTATTAAAAACACAATATTGTTGCGTCTTAATTGCGTATTATACTCATAATTATATAGAAGACCATACCATGCAATCCAACATACTGTACCGACGGCTCCTAGAGGTTACCGAGTCCTATTAAGATGTACATGTACCCAAGGCGGCTACGTGGCGTAGTGGGCAAGGCGCTCGCCACGAATTCTGAGACGCTGGGATCGCCTGTTCGATCCCAGCGCTCCACATTGCTTTCAGTTTAGCTGGTCGTCCGTACTAATACACATTGGCCGTATTAGGGGGTGGGAAACTGATGGGTGGGGATCGGGCGTTGTGGACAGCGACTCCTACAGGTCGGTTGGTGAGCCTGCGCAGTAGAATCAGGAAGTGTCGGGGGCAGCGTGAGCCTCCCACGCGTTACTCCTCGCCACTGAGAGATCGAGCTGCGCAGGTGAAAAGATGCGACTGCTGTTACCTCAAGTACCGGAGGGGACTTGTGCTATGTATGACTTAGTCCACATTGCAGCCGGCTTGTGGGAGGCAAGAAACAGCGTTCGTGACAGGGGAGGGTTGAATTGGATGATACGAAAATTGGGATGGGAGAAAATATAGAAAAATGGGAGAAAAAGTGGATACAAAAAAATATGTACATGTACCCTGTGATCTCTCATACATTGTCTACACTGGATTCCTTGATTCCAGAACACTACAACATATAATCTGACAAAAGTGTACAATTATTAAAATGATAAATTAATATCATATATAACGTTTTACTTTAATTAACATGTTAAATGTAAATATATCACAGGTATATACAGGATGAATATAATAACATGAGTAGCATGAGTGTTATCCTGCATAAGTGAAATACATAATTTATACATATACAAATTAAAACAGCAGTGAACAATCGGAAACAAAACAACTATTAAAGAAATTGCCTACGGGGAACAGTAGGCTCAGCAAATGGCTGTAACACTAGAAATGCGCCTTCACATTGTGCCTCGGAACATTAGAAATGCACCTTCACACATTGTGCCTCGGAACATTAGAAATGCACCTTCACATTGTGCCTCGGAACATTAGAAATGCACCTTCACACATTGTGCCTCGGAACATTAGAAATGCACCTTCACACATTGTGCCTCGGAACATTAGAAATGCACCTTCACACATTGTGCCTTGGAACATTAGAAATGCACCTTCACATTGTGCCTCGGAACATTAGAAATGCACCTTCACACATTGTGCCTCGGAACATTAGAAATGCACCTTCACAGGGCGGTTAGGTGGCGTAGCGGAGATTGCGTTCGTCACCAACCCCGGAGCTGTGAGCTGGATTCGCCTGTTCGAATCCAGCTCACAGCTCCGGGGTTGTCACCAGCTAGGCTGGCCGTTCACACTAATACAATTGGCTGTATTAGAGGGTGGGAGAAGCTGGCGGGGTGGGTCCGGGTCGTTGTAAACAGCGACTCCTACAGTTCGGTCGGGGCGCCTGCTAAGCGCGGATAGGACCTGAGTGGGATAGTGTGATCCTTCCACACGCTACGCCCTCTCGGGGAGGATCCGCGCTGCCAGGTGAAAAGAAGCGGTTGATTGGCTGGACGTGTGTCGGAGGAAGCACGTGATAGCCTCCACTCTCCCAGATGATCTGACTGTGGGGGGTAAGTGCGCAGCGACCAGGAAGGGGATTGGGAATTGGCATACGACTAACATTGGGATGGGAGAAAAATCGGAGGAAAATGGAGGGAGAAAAAAGATTAAAAAAAAAAATGCACCTTCACATTGTGCCTTGGAACATTAGAAATGCGCCTTCACAGGCTATGTGTCCACCAGGGACGTTTTATGAGTTGTCAGCTCCTTTCTGTCATTCATTTCTATGCTGGAGAAGCGACAGGCGCGCTCCTCTTCCCAGCGACGCGCCTCACGTTTTATGAGCTCTGGGCGGCAGCGTTTTTGGTCGGAGCGCTCCCAGCTCATAAAGTTGAAACTAGTTAAACTTTTGGGAAAGGAGCGTGCTCATCAATGTAACTCATCGAGGAAGGGGCGGAGCCGCGGCTGGCGCGAGCCTCAGAAAAACGCTCAGAGCTTTTTTTTTCTTCTTTTTTCAAAGCCGTCCGCCTTGAAAAAAACTTCCCTGGTGGACACATAGCCACATTGTGCCTCGGAACACTAGAAATGCGCCTTCACATTGTGCCTCGGAACACTAGAAATGCACCTTCACATTGTGCCTCGGAACACTAGAAATGCGCCTCCGAAGGTCTCAGCACCATGGAGAGCACCATAGTGCATGTACAGCTAGTTAGTGCTTGAGGAATCTATTTTATTACTGGACTTTGCAGCTTCAGCGCCGGTCATGAGCGAGAACAACCTCTCCACGAACGCATTAGGCTGTGGATTGCGCCTGCCGTTTCATTGTGGTCTTCATAAAAGTTCAGGACTTGGTTCCTGACTCCCAGCTCGGGAGTCCAATAGCGCACGGCGAGTGGGAAGAGTTTGGTCGTCCCGTGATTAGACACATCAGATGCGATGAAATAGAATGGCACTGGTAGGCCTAGGCATAACATAAACAGCTTGCGCCAGGTGCTATGTACAGTATATGCACTCGCGCTGGTTAGACTAGGCTATGTAACGTACAGTATTTGCGGTGCATTAGTGCATGGTTGGGGATTAATGAGAGGACAAAAACAATAATGATTCATATATTTAAAATTGTTTATTGAAATGCGGGACACTTATTGAAATGCAGGACATTTTTCTTCTTGTTGCGCCATGCGGGACAGAGGGCTAAATTGCGGGACTGTCCGCACAAATTGGACGTTCGGTCACCCTAGTGACAGCTCCCACATGAAATGTCGCTGTGTGAAACCAAACCGAACGAAAGGGAAAATGCAACAAAGTAACAACTCATCCACTAATGCAGACCATGGCAACTGGGCTATAGTAAGTAAGTAAGTAAGTAAGTAAGTAAGTATTTATGAAGCACCTTTCATACATGTCATGTAGCTCAAAGTGCTGTACACAATTATAGGCATATATAACGATAAAAGCAATAAAGTCATAGTGATCAGTTAAGATCAATGTTTAAAAAAAAAATAATAATAATAATAATAGTAACGTAAAAATGAAAATAACGTAAAAACAGTCATTTGCTTACCAGTTTGGGAGAACAGGTCCGCACAAACATTTCCGCTCAGTGGCAACCGGAAGTGCACTAAACCAATGCACTTGTATTGTAGGTAGCAATGTTTAGCTCTTATAACGCTAGTGTAGTTACGTTTTTATCAGTGGTCATAGTTGGGTCCATAGTGCTTTACCAAGTCCCATGGATCCATCAGTGGCTGTGTATTGTGGTAGAAAGAAAGAAAAAGAAAAACGTATAAAGAAAACAGTCTAAAGTTTGAAAGTTTGGGAGGTCCGCAAAAACACGCCTTCAGCTCAGAAGCTGAGGCGTGTCAAAAACTTTTGAAAAACTGGAGGCGTGTCTCCTATTGTACCCATTCCTTCATCTAAAAAGTTTGAAAGTTTGGGAGGTCCGCAAAAACACGCCTTCAGCTCAGAAGCTGAGGCGTGTCAAAAACTTTTGAAAAACTGGAGGCGTGTCTCCTATTGTACCCATTCCTTCATCTAAAAAGTTTGAAAGTTTGGGAGGTCCGCAAAAACACGCCTTCAGCTCAGAAGCTGAGGCGTGTCAAAAACTTTTGAAAAACTGGAGGCGTGTCTCCTATGTACCCGTTCCTTCATCTAAAAAGTTGGGTCCACAAGGCTTATCCTAGCCTCATGGATCCATCAGGTTTTTCCAAGCCATAACTATTTGTAAGCTAGACTGTATAGGTACGTTTTTAATTTTCCTTTAAAAATGTGTATAGAGCTGGCGTTTCTGATGTGTGTTGGTAGTGTGTTCCATAGTTTTGGGGCATAGTTGGCAAAAGCCATACTTCCTATCCTTTTTTGGTTTCTGGGCATGTCTAGTAAACCTGTAGTGGATGACCGTAGCGTTCTTGAGGGCAGATAACTAACTAGGGAATTTGCTATGTATTTTGGGCCTTGCTCATTAAGAGCTTTATATGTTAGGAAAAGGACCTTAAAATCAATTCTATGAGTTATTGGAAGCCAGTGCAGAGTGGCCAGGACTGGAGTGATATGTTCTCTTCTCCTTGTATGAGTTAGTAATCGAGCTGCAGAGTTTTGGATAAGCTGAAGCTTCCCAATGGTTGCTTTGGGAAGACCAGTGAACAGTGCATTACAATAGTCAAGCCGACTTGATACAAAAGCATGAATACGTTTCTCTGCATCCTTTTTATTTACGAAAGGTCTTACTTTCGCTATGTTTCTTAGGTGGAAGAATGACGTTTTCATGGCCTTATTTATATGAGACTTAAAGGTCAGGTCTGAGTCCAAGATGACACCTAGGCTTGTAACCTCAGTCTTTACATAGGATGACAGACTCCCCAGGTTTTTACAGAGCACTTCCCTTTTCGCTTTTGGGCCGATCAATAGGATTTCGGTCTTGCTTTCGTTTAATTTTAGGAAGTTATTGTTCATCCACTTGTTTATTGCTAACAGACAATTTGTAATGGACTGTATGGCTGTAGTGTTATTTGGTTCTGCGGAGATATATAGTTGTGTATCATCAGCATAACTATGGAAGCATACATTGTGGTCTCGAATGATGTCCCCGAGGGGCAGCATATATAGTGAGAAGAGTAATGGACCAAGGCAGCTTCCTTGTGCGACTCCAAAATTGCTGTCATGTTCCTCGGATACATTGTCTCCAAGCTTAACATAGAACCTTCTCCCCTTAATGTATGTTATGAGCCAATTTAGTACATGATCGGAAAAGCCAACCAGTCTTTCTAGACGACTGATCAAGATATTATGGTCAATCGTATCGAACGCTGCACTAAGGTCCAATAGGACAAGAATTGAGACTTTGCCAGCATCGGAGTTTAGCCTGAGGTCGCTAACTATTTTGGTAAGGGCAGTTTCAGTGCTGTGATTTGTTCTGAAACCTGATTGTAGTTCCTCCATGATGTTATTATCTTTGAGAAAGGAGTTTATTTGTACTGAGACTATCTTTTCTAATATCTTGCTGATAAATGGAAGGTTCGATATTGGCCTATAGCTTTTTAGTTCGTTTACATCTAAGTTTGTTTTCTTTAGTAGTGGTTTTACTACAGCCGTTTTAAATGCATCTGGAAAAGTGCCTGTTTGAAGAGACATATTTATGATTTCAAGGACATGATTTGAGACACTATCAAACACCCGCTTGAGAAATGCTGTTGGTATAGGATCGAGGCAGGAGGTGGCGGAATTACACTCAGAGACAATCTTACAGAGGTCAGGTAATGTAATACATGTGAATTCCCCCATAGTTATCTCAGGTGGGGTTTCACTCATAGCCAGATCTATATCAGCGGTAATGCTTGCTCTAATCAATGATATTTTTTCATTAAAGAAAACTGCGAACTCTTCACATTTTGTGGCTGATTGCTGCGGTATATGGGGGGGTGGTATGTTAATCAGCCGGTCAATGGTGGAAAAAAGTACCCTGGAGTTACCCATATTTTCTGAGATCATTTTGGAAAAATATTCCTTTCTCGCAAGTTGTATTGCCTTATTGTATGCGCCCATGGCGTCTTTGTATAAATTAAAGTGAGCTGTGAGTTTGAGTTTCCTCCATTTTCGCTCGGCTATCCTACATTTTCTCTTGTTATCTTTAACATTGGTTTTATTTAGCCATGGAGAGATTCTATCAGTTTTTACCTTTTTAACCTTTAGAGGGGCAACAGTATCTAACACAGTTGACAAGGTGCTGTGGAAGTTTTGCACTTGCTGATTTAAGGAGGATTCACTGCATTGGTCATATGATTTCATCATACTAGAGAATTTTGCTTCAGCTCTAGCGTCCAGAAGCCTTCTGTGAACTAGGAATTCGCTTCTGGTCTTATGTAATATTAGGCTTGTACCATAGAACACACAATAATGGTCAGAAATTGGAATTTGTTTTACTGATATATTCTCAATGTTTAGCCCTGTTGTTATTAGTAGGTCCAGAGTGTTGCCATGTTGGTGGGTGGCCTCGTGAACATGTTGCATCAGTCCAAAACTGTCCAGTAGGTTCAGAAACTCACAACCCCTGGGGTCATCCTTTTTGTTGATATGAATGTTTAGATCTCCATTAAGAATGATTCTATCATACCTGGTAATGCAGATCGATATGAGTTCTGAAAATTCCTGTATGAAGAGTGGCGAGTACCTTGGTGGTCGATACAATGTCACACATATTACTGGCATTTCTGTTTTCAATACAATAGCAAGGTATTCAAATGATAAACATTTTCCCAGGTCAATATCATTGCACACAAATTGAGTGGAGATGATTGCTGCTATTCCGCCTCCCCTCCCACTCTGTCTGTTTGATTGATAGAATTTAAAATTGGAAGGGCAGGTCTCAATCAGTGTTGCTACACCAGTGATATTGTCTAACCATGTCTCTACTAAAAACATACAATGTACACCATGTTTTACTATGAGTTCATTTATCAGAAATGATTTTTGTTTCAGCGCTCTAACGTTGAACAGTGCTAGTTTTAGCTGTACGGGTTCTGTAGTGGGGTGTGAGATAGTCTGTGGTTGAACACTGATATTGATAAGGTTAGATTTACATATGGGACGTGATAATGAGTAATTGATTAGTCTTTTGGTGATCAGAATCGGGATGACACTCAACGTGTTTTTTTGTAGTTTAGGCTGCTTCTGTATATAGTCTACAGAGCTAGATATGGTTGGTTGTCAGGCCAGTGATGCTATACTTTGTATGACGTTATGTATTAGCACATTTACCCCTGATATGTTTGGATGGATGCCATCGGGTCTGTAATGGTCTTTCCTGGACCAGAGCAGATCAAAGTTATTTATATAGCAAAGTCCTATAGTAGTACAGTGGGTCTGTAGCCATTTGTGCAACCAGAACAGACGGCTAAATCGCTCAGATCCACGACCTATGGATGGAATGGGGCCAGACACAATGCATATTTTACCCAGGCTTTCAATAGTGAGTATTAGTGATTCAAAGTCAGATTGGAGTTTAACGGATTGTCTAGCCATTACGTCATTTGCTCCGATATGAATGATAACGGTGTGGGCGGACGGATATCTCTCGATGATTTCGGGAGTACACTCAAGTAAGTCAGTAACTTTTAAACCGGAAAAACAATACGTAATGCCGTGTGGTATTTGCAAAAACCTGGTGATGGAATCTCCGATGAGTAGGATCTCTGGCTGTTCCTGGATGCATTCCCCGTCGTAGATGGCCAGGTTTCTATGGTGAAAAGCCGCAGGAGTAGCGTCTGCATTGCTGGCGGAGTTAGACGGTTGGTCGGGCAGCAGCGCCGTGTGGAGGGGCTCGTTCACAGCGGCATTTCCATCGATGACACTCGCCGTTTGAATGATCATACTGGTATGGGCTGCAGAGCACCGCAGACGAGGGCGTTTAAACTTTGGGGAGTCGGACCCATCGCGTGAGTCTGGGGAGCTTGGCGATGCGAGAGCAAACAGGGCAGAGCGCTTTCTGCTCTGGGTTGTAGATATATTTCCATGGTTGAGTTGTGAGCTGGAGAGGGCCGCCGTCCTGGCAGCTTCGCTTGGAGCCTGGCTAGTAGCTAGGCTAGTAGCTAGCAACGGATAGTCTTTGAGCAAAGCTACATTACTAGCAGCAGGAGACGGAAGCGAGGGAGAGCCTAGGAGGCTGGAATTATTACAAAGAGGATTGAATCGGTTTGATAGTTGAGGTGAATCAAAGGGATCATATAGAGGAAGGGAGAGCTTCCGTCGGCCCCTCACCACTGTCGCCCAGGAGGGACTACTGGTGTAGCCTGCGTCCGCTTTTTCCATGCTAGCCAGCTTGGACATTAGCTCCGTTTGACGCTTGAGAAGATCCATTACTAGTATCTCGATGGTCTTCAGTTCCGTTCGCATTTCTGCGACATCTGATGTTGGAGCCATTTCCTCGGGGGAGTTTAGCACTGTGAGTACTGTAGCGTGTAGCTGTAGCTATGGCAACAACAAGCGCCGATAGCTTTAGGTCACGTCCAGTAAAAAGTCACATAAAACCAATAAATCCAACAGTATAAACGATAAGAGCAAAAGTCACAGTGATCAGTTAAGATCACTGGTTTAAAAAATGGTAGAAAGAAAGAAAACAGTATAAAGTTTGAAAGTTTGGGAGGTCCGCAAAAACACGTCCGTTCAGTAGTAAGTAAGGTTTGAAAGCGCCCTAAATGTCTGTATGTTCCTGCCCTGCTCTAGGTACCGAAGAGGCCAGATGAGCCCTCTGTGGAACTGGAGGAGCTTCTGTCTGAACCCAGGACGTCCAAACCTGCCAAGCCCTACTCTTACAACCCCCCACCCAGGAACAGCTCCCCTCCCGGGGCCTGTGCCGCCCACCTCTCCCCCTGCTGCCAGTCCCCCTCCCTACACCCCCACCCCAGGAGCACCCCGGCTACCCCCTGCCCTGCCCCCAGCCCAGCAGCCACAGCCCCTCACTCCCCGGCCATGAGTCCAGCCCCGCCTCAGATACCCAAAGGGCCAGAGTCCCAAGACAAGAGGGGAGAGGGACAGCCCCTGCAGGACTACCCAGAGCCTCTGGAGCCTAGTAAGGGCTTCCACACACACACACGCATGCACACACACACACACACACACACACACACACACACACACACACACACACACACACACACACACACACACACACACACACACACACACACACACACACACACACACACACACACACATACACAGAGACACACACACACACGGACACACACATGCACACACACAAACACACATACGTACACACACACACAGAGACACACATGGACACACATGCGCACATGCATATACACACGCATGCACACACACACATGCACACACTCGTGCGCGTCCGTCCGTCCCCCCCCACACACACACACACACGCATGCACACAGATAGTATGCACATACATGCACACACATACATTACACACACACCTTTTTAGTGTGAGAATGTGTGTTTGATTTACTGTGGGATACAGGGGATACACTAGGGGTAACATTGATAAGCTCAGGAAATAGGCTGTTATAGGAGAGGCCGTCTGTAATCACTTTAAGATGCAACTGAGTTGCAAACTCTTAGCTCTGCTCCTCAAGCCCTGCTAATTAAATAGGTAGCTAGGTAGGTTCTGACAATGGAGAATACAGCAACATCCTCTGTCCACCGGTAATTGGAGGAGCTGTTGTTGTTAACGATGCTTTCTCTCCCTGCCGGTAGGCTCCTGTGGTAATGTGTGTGGGTGGCTCTGCTGGCGAGGCCCTGATTCACTGAACAGCTCTGAGCTGCAGAAAATGGCCGCCGGCTGAGCCGGGGCTCTCCAGCACTGTCACCTCAGTAATGACGGAGAAACACCTCGCTCACAGGCCCCCCCCCCCCCGCCTCTCCTCCACCCCCACAGGCCCACACTCTCTTCATCATCATTAATGTCTGGCTAACGGCTGCAGCGCACCAGAGGAATGGTGTCAAGGCACTCTGATAAACCAAAGGGCCCGGCCCACTTCAAATAACACACACACTCTCTCACACACACTTGCATGTGGTCCTCTACCCTTCCTGCTGCCAGGAGATGAAGGCAGAGTGCCACTGACTTCATTTCCTCTTCCCCTATGGTCTTCTTGCCCTTCATGACCCATCCAGAGGTAGAGAGGGAGTAGAGTTTAGAGTGGCTCTGATGTCTGAGGCATTTTGAATGACCTAACACCTCTTCATCTTATATCTCAGAGAGGGGGGGGGGGGGGGTAAATGTATTTTTTTCCAGGTAAAAGGGGGTTTAGGATAAATGGTGGAATGAGACGTTCATCTGGTGTGAGACCTTTAACTAGTATTGGTCATTTCTGTCTCTGTAATAATAATATTTCTGTTTCCTTATAGACTTGCCACCTGGATACACCTATCCCGCAATCGCCATGGGCTACAAGAGTGGCCCTTCCCCCCACGACATCCAATTAGCTGAGCCAGCTGACCTGGAGGCAATCCAGGCGGAGCCTGCTGAGCACGCTCCCCAGCTTCTGTCCAGTCTGGGGGAGGAGCTAGACTGCCAGGCTGTGGTCAGGCCCCTCCCAGAGTCCCTCCCACAGCAGGAAGTGGTGCGGGAAGACAACGAAGGAATGGTGGAGAGGGTTCTGGAGGAGAGGGAGGAAATGGAGGTAGCGACGGCAACAGCAGAGAAGGAGGTGGAGGAGCAGGGGTCTGGGGAGGAGGAGGAGGTGCTGGTTTGCCTGGCTGCTGAAAGCCCTGTGTGTGAGATCACTTCCTGTCCACTCCCCCTTTCCACAGAAGACGCTGAGCAGCCTGAGGCTGTCATCACCCTGGAGGAGGAAGAGGAGGATGAGAAAGAGGAGGAGGAGGAAGAGGAGGAAGAGGAGGTTGTGGCGGTAGGGGTGGGGGTGGAGAGCCAAGTGGAGGCTATCCAGGAGGCCAAAGTGTCTGGGGAGCAGGAGCTAGAACTACCCACTATCATTGAGTTGGACCCTGCGTCCCCCAAGGAGGCCATGGATGGGGAGCAGCAGGAGGGGGAGGCCCTGGATAACATATCGGTGGAGCCGGTGTGCCTCTCTCCCTCCCCTACCCCTTCTCCCTGCCCAAGCCAGGCGACCATCGCCACCTCACCTCGCAAAAACCCAGTTCCCAGCTACTGGAGCCTGGAGCTGCTGATCGCTGCCGCCTTCTGCACCGACGTGCCTCCTTTCCCCTTTTTCCCCTTCAGTGCCCCGGCGGTCACCCCGTCCCGGCCCGGCCCC
This sequence comes from Notolepis coatsorum, assembly GCF_963971535.1. Classification (NCBI taxonomy): domain Eukaryota; kingdom Metazoa; phylum Chordata; class Actinopteri; order Aulopiformes; family Paralepididae; genus Notolepis; species Notolepis coatsorum. The sequence continues at coordinate 65,655,571 of NC_140178.1, read as the reverse complement.
CACCACGGCATGGAGCTGCTGAGCGAGCTGGCAGACCTGGAGCTCCGGCAGAACAAGCGAAACAGCGGGGATGGCCAGGGTGAGAGGCCAGGCTGCTGTGCACCTACACATGCATGTGTACATGAACACACACTTTCCTCACATCGTTTATCCTCCTTCGAGTCCCTCCCGCTCCCAATCCCTCAGGCCTATAGCCTCCATCTCTCACTTTTCTCTCCCAGATCCTCCTCAACTTCCTGCAGGTGTCTTCATGCCTCCCAGGAGGAGCTCCCTGTCTTGCTTGCCGTCTCTCTGCTTTGGTGTTAAAGGCACTTGTACTTCCTAAAAGGCTGTTATAACGATGGAACAACAGGCCTCGGGAGAGAGGAGGCAGGAGGACAGGGCTCAACTACACCCCCCTCCCTCCCTCTCTTTCTTCTCCCTCCCTTCTTTCCTCAGGGAGCTGTCATTCTGTCTCTCTCTCCATATCCTGCTGCTGTTTGATCCACATACACACACGCGCACACATACACACTGACATATGCACACACACACTCAAACACACTCATACATCCATGTGTGCATGTGCGCACGCACACACACATACACACACACACACACACTCACACACACACACACACACACACACACACACACACACACACACACACACACACACACACACACACACACACACACAGGCACTCACAAAAAGGAAACAACAGCAATTTGCCCCCACCCCCCCTCTCCCCCAGAACACAGCGCGTTACTGAAAGTTAGTGTGCAATCACAATAGCAGTGGATGTTTTCAGCACCCTGGAGCATTGCCTTGGCTAATTAGACCCCATTGTTTTTAAAGTGCCTTTAAAAGCTTCCCTATTTTTCAAAGAGCTGTGTTTTTCATTCATGCAAAAGGATGTTTTGTGTTTACCACTGCATCCTAATGCATTTAACTGCTCCCAAAAGGAGCTATGAGGAGGGGTATCATCATCATGTAGTTGTCATCTTCATCGTGTGATATTGTCATCGGCTCAGGGGAGTGGCAAAAGCCATTGTTATACCAATTCTCTTTGTGTATCACGATCCTAGTCGTTGTGCCACCCTCTGTCGATTTGGGGAGGGTGTCGACTCCGATACATGTGGAGTTGCCAGCTGCTTTTTTTCACCCAGGACAGCTAGGAGTTTCACTGGGAGGGCGTAATAACGTGCATGGAGGTTCACGTCATCTCCCCCAGATACCCAGAT
>NC_140178.1:65559347-65646847 GCF_963971535.1 Notolepis coatsorum | reverse complement strand
GTGAATATTATTGCACGGATCGGAATACGCGTGGGAGTGTGCGTGTGCGCTATGATATTTTGCAACAGGTTGACGTGATGCGAGTGCTGATAGAGAGAGAGTGAGAGAGAACGAGCGAGAGAGAGAGAGAGAGAGAGGGAGATACAGATAGAGAGTGCAGATCAGTGCCTAATTCACGTCAGCAAACCAGTCAAATCAGAATGGCTTGGTTCAGTGGGGGAGGACCTTGTCTGGAGGAATGCGCAAAAAATTGAATTTGCGACATAGATAGTGTTGATACAACCCCACATTGCTAGAAAACAATGCTAAACACTGGAAAAGGCAATTTATAAGATAGTTCCCCTTTAAGTTTTCTTATTCCCCACTGCCCTCAAACAATCCCAGGTTCCTTGTTAGATCCCAATTTCCATCAAGTGTGTGGTCTCTCACCCACTCTACTCTCTGATCCCTCTCACCCACCCTACCCTCTCTGATCCCTCTCACCCACCCTACCCTCCCTGATCCCTCTCTGATCCCTCTCACCCACCCTACCCTCTCTGATCCCTATCTGATCCCTCTCACCCACCCTACCCTCTCTGATCCCTCTCTGATCCCTCTCACCCACCCTACCCTCTCTGATCCCTCTCACCCACCCTACCCTCCCTGATCCCTCTCTGATCCCTCTCACCCACCCTACCCTCTCTGATCCCTATCTGATCCCTCTCACCCACCCTACCCTCTCTGATCCCTCTCTGATCCCTCTCACCCACCCTACCCTCTCTGATCCCTCTCACCCACCCTACCCTCTCTGATCCCTCTCACCCACCCTACCCTCTCTGATCCCTCTCTGATCCCTCTCACCCACCCTACCCTCTCTGATCCCTCTCACCCACCCTACCCTCTCTGATCCCTCTCATCCACCCTACCCTCTCTGCTCCCTCTCACCCACCCTACCCTCTCTGCTCCCTCTCACCCACCCTACCCTCTCTGCTCCCTCTCACCCACCCTACCCTCTCTGATCCCTCTCAGCCACCCTACCCTCTCTGATCCTTCTCTGATCCCTCTCACCCACCCTACCCTCTCTGATCCCTCTCACCCACCCTACCCTCTCTGATCCCTCTCTGGTCCCTCTCACCCACCCTACCCTCTCTGATCCCTCTCTGGTCCCTCTCACCCACCCTACCCTCTCTGATCCCTCTCTGGTCCCTCTCACCCACCCTACCCTCTCTGATCCCTCTCACCCACCCTACCCTCTCTGCTCCCTCTCACCCACCCTACCCTCTCTGATCCCTCTCATCCACCCTACCCTCTCTGCTCCCTCTCACCCACCCTACCCTCTCTGCTCCCTCTCACCCACCCTACCCTCTCTGCTCCCTCTCACCCACCCTACCCTCTCTGATCCCTCTCACCCACCCTACCCTCTCTGATCCCTCTCTGGTCCCTCTCACCCACCCTACCCTCTCTGATCCCTCTCTGGTCCCTCTCACCCACCCTACCCTCTCTGATCCCTCTCTGATCCCTCTCACCCACCCTACCCTCTCTGATCCCTCTCTGATCCCTCTCACCCACCCTACCCTCTCTGATCCCTCTCTGATTCCTCTCACCCACCCTACCCTCTCTGACCCCTCTCTGGTCCCTCTCTGCTCCCTCTCACCCACCCTACCCTCGCTCTCTCTCTCTCTCCTCTTTCACATCACCACTATTCTTCTCTAATGAATGCTTCTGCCTTGTTTTGACTGGCAGGTCTATGGGGGCGGGGCTTGGCCTGTCACCCGACGACCTGGGAGGGGGCGGGGACGGCCAGAGGAGGAAGAAGAAGCTGTCCAATCGGGGCTTTGAGCGACTCAGCGGCACGCAGGTCAGGGTCCTCTTCGTCCTCTTCGGCCTCCTCTCTTTGTCCTCCGTGCGACTAGAAATAAAAGAGGGCCGCTGTTTTTTTTTGTGTTTGATATTTTCCTTTTGTCGAGCACCATTTTTAATTAGGTGCTGCTACCCCCCCCCCCCCCCCCCCCTAAGAGTCAAATCCCCAGCTCTCCATATTAATATGTTGCTTCTTCTTCTCCTGTTCCTTTTGCTTCCCTGTGTGTGAGCGAGCCAGAGCTCTGTTCCCCTGGCTCTCTGCTGCTGTGACGGGGGCGTAGCTCTCACTCTCTTCCCTCTCTCCTCTCTCTTCTGTACTTCCAGATAAAAGCACAAGGCTGCAGAAAGATTGGCCTCCATGGTGTGCTCAGCGCCAAGCTGGCGGGCGATGTGGTTCAGCTCAAACAGAAAGCCCAGAGGTTGAGGAGTCTATCGGGGACGGGCTCCAGGGACAAGGAGGTCTCCCCCACCAGCTCCACCCTCAAACACAGGGCCCAGGGCACCCCAAAGATTGAGTCCAGGCGCGAATCTGGAGGACAGAGTGACACAGGTAGATTGAAGTGGCTCTTATGTGAGATCTTTGTAATCCGCAATGCATGTACTATCAGGCTTACGCTGTTGAAATGTTAAATGTTAAACAGCGCTGCTTTTGCGTTAGCATTAGGACATTAAAGTAGCTCAGAATGCCGTGTCCGAGTTGAACTGTGATCTGAGTGTTTAACCTCTCTCTCAGCAGCCAGTGCAGACAGTGGCCCTCAGGAGGGCTGGACCGGGCTGGTGCGTCGGGGGAGGAAGAGGGTGTCTGGCGCCCTGAGCCAGGGCTCCTACCGCCTGGGCCAGCCCAGAGCCAGGGTCCTCCGCGGGAGGAGGCAGGGGGAAACGGAAGAGGGAGACAGCACCCCCGCAGAGAGCGACTCCTCAGATCAAGGTGAGTGGCGGAAAGGGGTAGGGGGGTCAAAGGTGATGTACTAATGACCACTCTCCAGGAGACGCTAATAGATGCTAAATGTATATAAACAAGGAAACATCAGAGGGGTAGAAAGCACCTTTGACTGCAGGTTAAGCTGAGCTACTGAAACGCAACCCACGTGAAACCAACCCCCCCACCCGTGACCAGGGGGATCATTTTCATTAATAAAAAATATTATAAAATTATAAAATGTCAGGGTGGTTAAACTCCCACAGTCCTCTCTTGAGCCCCTGCATGCCTTTTGTTAATTTGTTAATCACTCCGAAAGCGATCTCTCTGCCGGTTTTCAGAGGTGAGCGAGAAGGTGTTGATTGAACGTCTCGTAAATGACAGGCGCGGCGGCAGCGCACAGACACCCGACACCTTGGCGGCGGGGCCTTGTTGGCGTGTTTGTTGGCGCAAGACGTGCGGCCACAGCTGTGGACAGCTGCCTGTGAGAGGCTTTGACAACCCCGGAGACAAGCAGGCTCAGCCACAGAGCAGCTAGGGGTCACACAGTGACCCACGCATGCACACACACACACGCACGCACGCACGCACGCACACACACACACACACACACACACACACACACACACACACACACACACACACACACACACACACACACACACACACACACACACACACACACACACACACACACACACACACACACACACACACACACACACACACACACACACACACAGAACTGTATACACACAAATTCACTCACCACTTACACAAACACACTCACTTAGCACACACTCGTACTCTAGTAGCCACACATGTAGGGCCCGGGCCCCAGACCCGAAAAATACCACAGAGGGGAAAACACATCGTAGATCATTTCTGCGAATGGTTAGGGTGTTGTTATTTTTTTATTAATTTTTTTTACCGCAGGAAGTCAACATAATGAAGTGCTTCCAAAACTTCTGGTAGGGAGAATGTTATAAACCTGCACAAAAGAAATGCAGCTTCTTGCATATTCTTGGTATCTAGGGACATCTATGGACCTCAGTGAATGTATTCCCAGTGTCAGACATATTGTGTCTATTACTAGGCTTGCTTAAATTGTGATGAAACAAAGGAGAATATGAATTATGATTTTTCTTTGCATCTTTGACAGTGAATAACACCATGCTAATAATGACCAGACATGAAGATCTGCCACTGATCTTGTTCAGTACCTTCTTGAGATCATGTGTACAAAAAGTCTAAGGAAATGAATAAAGAGAAGATGATTAAACAGAAAGTTCTGTAGATACAGTACTGAATTCTCCCATCTGGACCAATGCAATTTGAAATATTATTATAGAATATAGAATAGCAGGCTTATAAGTTACCTTATTATAGCCAATTCGCACATTTATATATATACATATATTATCTTTCAAATGCCCAAGTTCAATTTGGATTTAGTATCACCAGGCGTGCATAAGAACAGATAATGAAATCTACTGTATAGTACAGTAGCTTTTTTATTTTTATCAGGGTGCAACCATTTTGAAACAATTTTCAAATCTAATTGTTGCTACATGCTAAAAATAGGGAAGAGAAACTAACTGGCATCTTCTGGCCGCCTCAGACCTACTCCTATCCAAGCTCCGGGAGGGTCATCAAAGAGAAGTCGGCTATTCTCAGTCCTTGCCCCACAATGGTGGAATGAACTACCCACCCCAGTTAGGACAGCCGAATCACGTCCAATCTTTCACCGTCGACTAAAGACGCACTTCTTCAACCATTATCTGAAGAAAAAAAAGAAAAAAAAGAAAAAAATTATCTAACCCTAACTAACCGTACTGTCATGCACTTGTCCTAATAAACTAACCTACACTGTAGCACTCAACACTTTGATGAACATTGTTGCTCAGCTGATAGAGTTGTGCCCGATGGCTTGTCGTACAGAACTTGTAAGTCGCTTTGGATAAAAGCGTCAGCTAAATGACTAAATGTAAATGTAAACTGCACTTCAATATATGTCAATAACGTTAAGTGTTGTGGTTTATTATCCCGAATAATAAGAGTTATTAAAAAAATGCATACAGAAGTATGAAGCTTGAAGTGTCGTTCTGAAAAATTCCAACGCTCATCTAAAGCTGTCGGTGTCCTCTACAAAATGGCAGCAAAAAAACTACAATTCCTGACGTTCAAATTTTCCAAAATGGTAGACTTTCGCGAACTAAACAAGACCAAATCGAGAATGAAAATCTATCTAATAACACTTTAACCTATTGGTAAACTAACGTATTGATGATAATATACATTATAACTGCTGTTGTGACATGGTTATGATGTTTATACTTGAATACGTTTGACAAAAAAAACTATACTTTTGTCAAACAGTCTGGAGAGATTGATTTATGACGTGATGTCATTTTGGAACTGGTACCGGTCCCGTCGGGTGGAAGAGGTTAATAAGCTAAATCACAGAGTTGAACAAGAGAAAACCGTCCTAACGGCGATGCGTGAAACACAGTGAAACTGCCCATACGAGTTTGTCTGGTCGGTCATGACCGCTGCCCTGAAATGAAAGGCTATGTTCTAATTTCTAGAGCATAAAATGTGAGCGATACAAATGTAAAACCGTTACATTGCTTGAAATAATGTATTTCCTATTGCCATTTTCTATTATTCACCATGTTTAAACAAGGTGCAGTTTTATCTCACAGCCACAGGATGCCAGTCTTCCATTGTGCAGCTCTAAACCTGATAAATAAAAGCGAGTGCATAACAATGTACTCAATATACTAATATTGTATCATGTGTTTTTTATCTTCAGAAGAGGAAGACGAGGACGGCAGTTATGACAGTGACGAAGGACAAGACATCAAAGCCCAACCCCCCAGAGACATCACCTCACGCTCTGCAATGACTGGTCCAACTCCCTCATCTGTCGTGAAGTTGGAAGCCAATCAGAAAGCCCGGAACAAGAAAGAGAGGCAGGAGCTTTACGGTGAGACAGCCCTTTGAAAAGGACTTACAGAGTTACAGAGCTGGCCCTATTTCCACTGGAAGCATCTGTTTTCTGTTTATCTCGCTGGCTCGTTAGCTCGCTCTAAATCTGTTTCTCTAATTGAACCACACAGGCTCCCAGAGTCTGTCTGGAGCGGAGGGGGACGTCAAGGTGAGGAAGAAGGCCCCCTGTAGGCTGAGCTTGGCTACTGCAGTCAAGCAGCACCATGACGACCACGGGTCACAGGGGGTGAGGAGGCCACGTGGGCCCAGGTCCCAGGAGTCTCGCTGGGGCAGTCTGGGGACCAGAGGCAGCTTCTATCGGAGAAGCATGAGCCTGGCCACCTTCCCTAGCACCAGTGAGAGGCTGAAGAGGGCCACGCGCAAGAGTACCATGCTGAGGGGGCCAATCAATAAGGTTAGCAGGCGGGGAGAAATGTCTGGCAAATGTTACTCTAGACTTGACCCTACACAGACTCTGGTGCACAAGAACTCACACATCACTCATTCTTTTACTAGCACCTTAGATCTCATTTGTATATGCATATTTTATATTTGATATTGATAATCTGCTTAATCTGTTTATTTATACCAGGGTAAACTGGTAATACTCAGTATGGAGTATTGCACATTGAACAGAGTAGACTAGTTAGCTATACATATCTGCACTTGGGGTTGACCTAGGATAGAGTCTATGATACCGGGGGGGGGGGGGTACATATAATGTGTTATTATTATCGACAGAGTATGCATGTCTCACCTGTCCGATCAGATCATCACCTTTATTTATTTATTTTGTATTCATGATTTATCCTGTTCTTTACAATTTATTCTTGTATTCCTATTACCCTGCCTGTACCCCCCCCCCGTGCTGCTATGACCCCTGAATGTTCTCAAGGGAATTAATAAAGGAACCATATCTTATCAATTCCAATGATCATGATCAAGGAGATCTTAACTGGTTACAGTGAAATTGTTTCAGTTGTGTTTACAATAGCCTGGTTATGGAATTTGTTGATAGTGTAAAAACCTTGACTCAACATGCCACGGGTATGATGTTGGGAGATGGTGGAGATTCTGAGATTTTTTAAAACACCAACATATCACAGCTTTCCAGAGACAACGTGACGATGAGTGGGAGATACAAAATAACAAACAAAAAAACTTCTCAACAGCCTCACTCTTCTCAATCTCCATATTGCATAACAAGAGTGCTGCCAACGCTTCTCTTGCTCTCTTGCACTGCGATGAATCACAGCCTGCAGGCCTGTGGAGATCTCTCACACGCTCATCCTGTCCGTCCTCCTCTTCCACAGCGGAGAGGCTGCTGGTCCAGCGGGGCTGCGTCACCGCAAAGTGAGGACAACAACCGAGGGAGGAGGAGCAGGAACAAACAGGTAACCAATAAATAAACCCATTGTCTTACAAGGTTTAGTCGAGTAAAAAATCAGGTTCCGAACACTGAACCATAAAACAAGCTGAGATAAAGAAAGAACTCATTGGATCAACTCCACGTCCTCAAACTGCTCTAGTGATATATACTGTATGTCAATTTGTCCTAGATTGCAAAATCTTAGGAGCGTCGCTGTAAAACAATTGGGGAACACTTAGAACACCGGCCCCCAAAGCGTGTGTGTCCTGTGGGGACAAATGGAGAAGAGAGAAGAAGGGCGTGTTACTCACACCTTCTGCTGAGGCAGAGTGAGATGATGTTAGGGTAGAGATACCAGAAGGGGACATTTACATGTGCTGTGAAGTCCCCCGCTGTTAGTGGCAGCTAAATAATATATTTTCTTGCATCTCTGACAGTATTTCTCACTACTTATCACCTTGGTATTTGTCTCTCTCTGTGTGTCCATCCACCTGTCTGTCTGTCTGTCTGTCTGCCTGTCTGTCTGTCTGTCTGTCTGTCTGTCTGTCTGTCTGTCTGTCTGTCTGTCTGTCTGTCTGTCTGTCTGTCTGTCTGTCTGTCTGTCTGTCTGTCTGTCTGTCTATATACATCTATCTATTGTTCCTCTATCCATCTGCCATCCACCTTCCCATCTGTTCATCCATCCATCAATCAATCCATCCATCCACCACATACACTCACACCCACCCATCCATCCATCCGTCCATCCATCCATCCACCCATCCACCACCTACACCCATCCACCCATCCATCCATCCCTCTCTCCCTCTATCATTCCTCCAGCCAAAGGGACGAGCGGTGAGCAGGCTGTTGGAGAGCTTTGCAGCAGATGAAGGCTTTCAGATGGATGACAGCAGTTTCTCCGATGGGGATGATGACAACAGTCCTCCATACAGCCACAAAAGCCCTGCAGGTGAGAGAGCATCGTCCTCGTATGCCTCCACTACTGCTTCTACAAGAAAATTAAATTGGTGACAGCACCACATGGCAACAGAAATGGCCCTAGGAAAAATATACATTTGAGTATTTAGAGTTAATTTAAAATTCTGGCCCTGCTATGTGCTTTTAGGTTAGAAACAATTGGCAAAATAATTGGTCTGAAAAACTAAAACTGTGGTTTAAAGATTTAAACTGATAGATAGATACTATAGATACTAAAGATATTAAAGATACTATAGATATTATAGATACTAAAGATATTAAAGATACTATAGATAGTATAGATACTAAAGATATTAAATATACTATAGATACTAAAGATATTAAATATACTATAGATACTAAAGATATTAAATATACTATAGATACTATAGATATTAAAGATACTATAGATACAATAGATATACAAAATACTATAGATATTAAATATACTATAGATACTAAAGATACTATAGATATTAAAGATACTATAGATACTATAGATACTAAAGATACTATATATACTAAAGATATTAAATATACTAAATATACGATAGATATTAATGATACTATAGATATTAAAGATAATATAGATACTATAGATACTAAAGATATTAAAGATACTAAATATACTATAGATATTAAAGATACTATAGATATTAAAGATACTATAGATACTAAAGATACTATATATACTAAAGATATTAAATATACTAAATATACGATAGATATTAATGATACTGGAACAACATGGTTGAAATGCACAGTGAGAGCAAAAAGAAAGGTCTTCTTCTTCCTGTTCGCAAATATTAGGCCATGTGCCAAGATGTGGTGTTTCAGTGGTGTTGAAACGACGGCCCTGTTGTGTGTCTCTCCAGCTCCAGTCTGCGTCCTGAACAAACTGCTCCTGATTGATGGACTCAAGGTGCTGATCTCCAAGGAGGATGAGCTTCTCTATGCTGCCAGGGTCCACACACTGGAACTGCCTGACATGTAAGCACATACACACACACAACTAAGGCTGAGACAATATGCCATTTGGAAGAATAGATAAATCGGGACAAAATTATCGATAAATATAGATATTTTTTATTATTATTATAAATAAAAATAAAAATATATATATTAATATATATATATATATATATATATATATAATCACAACACAAACACAAACTTAAATTATATATTTTTCGGTCTCGACTCCCGGAGAGTCAGCATTGCCTTGGCTTGGCTGATCGCTATACTAACTCGTTTGGCTTAGTTAGGGGGAGGGAAGCCGTGGGTGTTTTGGACAGCGACCCCTACAGTTCGGTCGGGGCGCCTGCACAGCGAGGGTAGGATCTGGAGAAAGGTAGTGTGACCTTCCACACGTTACACTCTCCCGGTGAGAATCTGCGCTGCCAGGCTGGCTGCCGGCTGGCTGCACATGTGTCGGAGGAAAGCATGTGCCAGTCTCCGGCCTCCCGGACCAACAGTAGGGGGGGTGTGTGCAACAACCAGGAAGGGGGTTGGGAATTGGCATAACGACTAACAGTGAGGGAGAAAAATATGAAAAAAGGAGGGGGAAAAAGATTACAAAAAAATTCTTTTTTTACGAAAAACGTATTTAAAGTATATATATTTTTTTAGACATGCAAAAAACAACTATAAGTGACGCCACTTATTGATTTCACGCAGTTATCGATAATTATCGATAAGTGGGCTCTGCCTTACACACAACCACACACTCACCCAACCACACACACAACCGCAGACACAGCCGCATACACTGATTTCTCTGTGGTGACTTGGTGTGAAGGCCTCTGTCACTGTTGGCACCCATAAGTCTTCCCACCCCAGCAGGAGGCCACCCCCCCTTCCCTCCCTCCATCTCTCTCTCTCTTTTACACACTGTAACACCATGTCTCCCAATAGCTCAGTTGGAATGGTGAGGAGTATTGATAAGTCCTCTCTGGCTCACACAGCCAAACACAAATGGCAGAGTGGGAGGAAAGCATGACAAGGGAAGCAACACAAGCAGGCATGCATAATACAGCCTCTCTCTCTCTCTCTCTCTCCTGCTCTGCTCTGTTTTCCAGCTTTAGCATTGTTATCGACGGCGAGAGGGGAAACCGCCCTCGAATCTACTCACTGGAACAACTGCTACAGGAAGCGGTATGTTTTCTCCATTCTGTTTTTTCAAGCCAACCCATGATACAACATTATATATAGTTCAATGGATACAACACTAGAGCCAAACAAACCCCTGATAGAACCTTATATTTAGTTCAATGGATGAGATTTCAGATCAGATTTCAGACTATTTTATGTATGTACATTATTTTTATGTACATACATTCAGAAAAACATGAGATGCTTGTTTTTCCCGGCTCCTCAATACATAGTAGATTTGTAGAAAACAATATACAACGATCTATACAAATTATACAATACAAGGTAAAAAAAACAGTGGATAAATAAGAAAAATATATTATTCTATAGTGTATAGTGTATAGCAGCAGTGTGTGTGTGTGTCACTTAAGGTGCTCTTGTGTATGCACATGTGATATTTTAGAGTCTGTCCGTCAGTGGTCCGTTTGCTCGGTGGAAGTAGCTGTTCAGTGTTCTTTTGGAACTGAGACTGCAGTACCGTCTGCCAGACGGCATGAGCTCAGACAGTTGGTGGTTTGGGTGGCTGGGGTCTTTCAGGATCCTGTGTGCCTTGCTGACACACCACTCTGTGAATATACTGTTTATGGTGGGTAGCTTGCATCCACAGATCTTTTAGGTCGTTCGCACTTGTAAGATTCTGATCAAACTGGCCAGTATCACGTCTTCGTCTGTTTGGCCCTCCATCCAATTCCTCTGCGTTGTGTACTTTTAATGGTCCTGACGTCTCCGATACTGGTAGATAAGATCCTTATCTCCCCCCGTTAGTGCAATCCATAAACCATCCTAATTCTCCACTTCAGTAAGAATTCGACACTCCGACACCGTGAGATACCTTATGAGGAAAAGCGTTGTTTTATTGCTATAAACAGAACCTCATAATCAGATGTTATCAGATGTTATCAAATTGTATCGTCCTTGAAGAGTCTATTCTAATGATCTTTCGGTGTGTTCGTCTATCGTCCTTTTGTGATTCAGTCCAATAGTGTTCAGGCCTGTTCGTTAGCCTAACCATCCTCGTGGTTTGGGTGGCTGGGGTCTTTCAGGATCCTGTGTGCCTTGCTGACACACCACTCTGTGAATATACTGTTTATGGTGGGTAGCTTGCATCCACAGATCTTTTAGGTCGTTCGCACTTGTAAGATTCTGATCAAACTGGCCAGTATCACGTCTTCGTCTGTTTGGCCCTCCATCCAATTCCTCTGCGTTGTGTACTTTTAATGGTCCTGACGTCTCCGATACTGGTAGATAAGATCCTTATCTCCCCCCGTTAGTGCAATCCATAAACCATCCTAATTCTCCACTTCAGTAAGAATTCGACACTCCGACACCGTGAGATACCTTATGAGGAAAAGCGTTGTTTTATTGCTATAAACAGAACCTCATAATCAGATGTTATCAGATGTTATCAAATTGTATCGTCCTTGAAGAGTCTATTCTAATGATCTTTCGGTGTGTTCGTCTATCGTCCTTTTGTGATTCAGTCCAATAGTGTTCAGGCCTGTTCGTTAGCCTAACCATCCTCGTGGTAGCCGAAGCTACTGGTGATGTGGCATTTCCCCCCCCCCCCCCCCCCCCCCCCCCCCCCCCCCCCCCCCCCCCCCCCAATGAGAGGAGAGAGTGTCGTCTGTGTGATCTCAGTCCTACTCGCTCTTGGTCTGATTCTAGTCTGAGTCAGATTCTAGTCTGCCTTACACCCGGAAACACCGTTCGACTCATAGATGTTCGTCGTCGCAACGACGGCCCCGCCTTCTGGTTGTCATGCGACGTGTTGTCATGACAACTGCATAACCTTTAACACTAATAAACTCACGTTTCATTAAGATGAACCTCTCTCCCTCCTGCCCTGGGAGACAGTACACTCTAATCTCAGATGTTCTTCCAAGGAATTCATAACAAAACCCTCGCTGACGCGGCCTGTGCCTGTGAAACCACTGGTTCCACCACCGTCAATATCACCGTCTTCCATGCACATTTCACCGTTTTAGCTGTGGTCACCTCCCCCCAATCTATACATCACATACATTGAATAAACCCCGTTTTCTCTCATTCCCCCCTTTGATTCTCAATCAACTTTCAGAATCAACAGACTACTTGGTTTTTCAATTAATTATACACCAAAAATAGACTCATAACAATGAGGGCCCCGCCGTCTGCTGTTCCATTACCCGCATCACACCCAAACCAGAAAGGATAAACAACGGTCATGGAGGAGAGAGAGAGAGAGAGACAGAGAAAAACACAGATTGCAACTTTCCAAACGACACACCTAAACTGATGGAATGCCATTCTCTGCAGCAATTTGATAGTTGGTATTAGGTTAAGATGATACAATGTAAGGCATGCTCCAGCGGTCAGGAGGCGAACCAGCGCTGTAGGGGAAACAGCGCTCCGATCAAAAATGTGAGTTCACTGTGCACACGGTTGTTTTGATCTTTTAAGCCAAATAAAAACGAATAGATAGTGCATCCGTAAATAAGGAGCGACAGAGAAGCCAGCTGTAATAATATGAACAGAGAGCCATGGTGTTTTGAAAATCGAGGGTGTTATCAACAGGATAGAATGAAAAACAAACGGGGCAGGCTGCACGGGTTCTGGTGTTGGGAGTGTAAATGCAGGAGGAGAAAGGGGGGGGGGGGGGTGCTGAACCAGACTGAAATCTGTTATGGCGGGATTGTTATGACAAGACTGTCGCCTGAGACGGCCCACCTTAAACTGGTCGCTGTGGTCTCAAGACGGCCGGAATTTGTCGTAGCGGGAGGAAAGTCGATCGGGTGTTTACCTTAAACTGTGTATTATGTCCGATAAGCAAGAGTTTAGTCCGGGAGAAGCGTCCCCTGATATGGAGGAAAACAGCAGTGTTTTTAGGCCTTGGAAGGAAGGGCAGCGTTTGTTTGTTTGTTTGAGAGAGTAGCCATTATGAGCGAGTCAAGATGGCCGCAAAAGGGACCACGAGGAGATAACAACAGATAAAGAACCAGGAAGTGACACGTCAACTAAAACACCATGGAGGAGGAGTAGGTCGCCACCTAGTGGCGGAGGGGGGGTAGTGCTGGGGAGTTTTCATTACCCATAGGGGAATATTTAGATATAGGCCTGTACGACCATCTAGTGGCGGAGTGGGGGAGTGATTCAATAGTCAATCTAATGAGCACAGAGAGTGGATTATTATTATAATAATAATATTAGATATAGTTTAATTATACAATGGATTAAATAAGAATTGCACAGAAAGATGGTGCAGTTATTTGAATGGGTTAATTATGGAATTAAAGAGGGAGTTTGAATTCCAGTGGGGCCTTCTCACACCTAATAAATAGGCAGAGTCTTGAGGGGACACGTCACCAGAAAGAACTGCCGCGCGCTGGGGGTCACCCGTGGGACAAACGTAGAGCGCCGAGTGGGTATCGTTTAGCTGCTGGTGTCACGCCGGAAGACAACAAAACAGGGAACAGCCCTGTAGGATTAGATATGGGTGTTGAGAAGGTGGTAGACTAATAGCAAAACAAGGGAAGTCGAATGGACAGACGACTGCCGGTTTTTTATCGCGTCGTTTCAGTTTCAGAGCAGTTAGAAAAGCCCCCGTTTTGATATAAAAAACAGCTCATTCTGGAGCATTCTATGAAAATCGTCTTTTAGTGGAATATTCCACAACGTTGATATTCGTCGGCCTTTTTATGAATCGTTTTCAAATAAACGCTAGATGATCAATATTATACGTGCACGCAAGCACATTACGGCCTCGCACTGATAATCGCTCCGTTGATTTCCTCACAGACTTTTACAGTGAAACCGAAAGAAGACATTTCACAAAACAGCTTATAACTTCATCAAACTTACTCCGATTATCCTACCACTGATAACATAGAGTCCTTACCTGACATCAGATGGTATCCAACTGGTATATTCCAATTCCTGATCACCATTAGAAAAAATCGATACGTGTATGGATCCAACGCGACACTGTAGATCTCCATGATCCGCGGGGATCTGAGGCTCCAGAATGAACTGTGGTAACCCCGGCTGGATCAGTGAACTGGAAAATGTGGAGTACCGGATTTTTTTCCCCATTCATTTTCATTGAGTCCATTCCAAAATCACTTATGTCATCTGGGAGACGACAGGGGGCGCTTTTTTCCACAGTGATCACCGGCGCAGCTCGGCTATACTCGGGTAGGCTCGGGTGATGCAATAATTTTTCAGATCGCAAAAAAATAAAAATAATTCAGAGAAATCTCGTGAGTGGCACGCAACCACCTATAAAAAAACCTGAGAAATCTCGTGAGTGGCACTGAAAGAGTTAACACTTTCAGTGCCCAGCAGGGGGCGCACATTTAGTGCTTGAATGCCCACCATCCACTTCAATGTTAGCATTAATATCGCCTAATCTATGTTTTCAATTATGGCTATGTGTTACGAATCGGCATGACAGAAGAACCCAGTATGCGGATTGACAGGAGAAAGGAGACAGTGGTTGCTCTTCTCAACAGTGTTCTTTTAATATCAGAACTCAAGGCAGGAGCAAGGCAGGGAAATATATAATACAAAACAAAAGGTACAGCGGCGCTGGCGCTAACTACAAACACAGACTGAGATACGAAAACAAAGATGACAAAACAGAATACTAATATAACTTACTGAGATTCAATACAACAGCAGGGCAAGGCAGACGACAGCAAGGTACAAACCGGAACGGGGAACACGGAGGAATGACGCCACAAAGGAAGTGGGAACAGGTCACCCTAATATATACTCAGACTAATTACAATGATTACAAATGATCAACAGCTGGGGGAAGAAGACACTAGAACTAATATAATACAAAATACAATACAACAATCATGGAACAAGGACTAGGCTAAATACAAAACACAGATAAGAATGCTAACACAGAACACACCTAAACAGACAACACTTGTAATAAAGACACTAATTGCCACAGTAGAGTGTTATTGATTTGAGCACACAAGATCAGAGTTGAGTGCATTGTCTGCAGGTGACCGCTAGATGGCGGTATGACACAGCTGTCAACTCTCTGCCTGGGGCATTCTCTCTCCCAGACATGAGTTGATCTTGGAGCGTGACAGCTATGTGTCTAATCTGCCCGTCGCTTATCAATGACTCATTTTCCAGTCAACATTGTCGAAGCAGATTGTTTTTTTATCGGTTCATTTCCGTTTTATAGCATTTTGAAAAGCCCTCGTTTTCAAGGGGAAAAAGAATCCGTGATAAACGCCCTGTACTGTAATATTCTAGAACATTGTAATTTTTCGGCCTATTTATGAATCGTTTTCAAATAAATGCTAGATTATCGATAGTATATGTGTACGTATGCACGCTGGTGCCGCAAGCTGAAAATCGATTATCTTAGTTCCTGATCGTTCGCACAGTCAAACAGCCATATCACATATAGGGGAAACGCTTATATCTCCGTGAAAACAGGTCTGATTATCCTAAGACTGGTCAAATAGATTCCTTACCTGAGATCAGATGGTATCCAAATGGATTGTTCCAATTCCTGATCGCCATTCCAAAAATCGATCCTTTTATTGATCCAACGTGTATACTGTAAAACACATATTACACGCTGTGCTGAGGGTCCACAATTAATCTGATCGGCTCCGGTTACATGCGTGAGAAGTAAAATGTGGATTCCGGATTTTTTTTTCTCATCCATTTTTATTAAAGGGGAACTATTTTACTATTTCTTTCACTATTTGGGCACTTTTACACAATTCCTGTGAGTCTATGGAACACCTCTGTAATATATATATTTTTTTTATTCATTGTTTTGTATTTCTAATCAAGTCCTCAAAAACAGCATTTTTCTACCTCAAGATCTTAAGCCGTTTTGAGCCTGGGCTCCTAAACCACTGCGGAGCGTCGTCTTCACCTGAACATTAACATGCAGCGGTGACTATATGACATCACATATAGGCACATTTTCAAACGACTCAGTTCAGTGAGGGTGAATATTGTGAGAGGAGAATTGGAAGAATGCGCCAATATGAGAATTTTGAAACATAGATCATATTAATATAAGTTCACATAGCTAGGAAACAATGCTAAACACTCAAAAAGGCCATTTATAAGATAGTTCCCCTTTAAGTCCAATCCAAAAGGGTGCATTACCATCTGGGAGACGATAGGGGGTGCTTTTTTCACATCTGAGCGCCTGGTGGGGCTGGTGTACCAACGGTAGACTCGGTTGATGAAATATGAATTCAGATCGCTAATAAAAAAAATAAAACAAGAATTCTTGTGATGGGCATTCAGGGGGCGGGCTGATAACCCGAGATATCTCGTGATGGGCATTCAAAGTGTTAAAAGGCATACAGACACGTTACCAAGAAGTGAATTCACCTCTTGGTATAGTGGTCTGCGATGTCGCCTGTGGCGCGGGAGACCGGGGTTCGAGACTCGCTCAGGGCAATCCCTTAACAGGGGTCGAACTGTAACACAACGCAGTGATGGCAATATGAGAGCGGCACCACTGTAGCCGCTCTCGTATTCACTTCTTGGTAACGTGTCTGTATGCCTTGCCTTTTAACACTTTCCGGCTATGTGTCTACTGTAATACGACCGTCGCTTATCAATGACTTGTTTGCAGTCAACATTGTCTAAACGGATTGTTTTTTAATCGGTTCATTTCCGTTTTATACCATTTTGAAAAAAACTTGTTTTTTGAAACTTTCAGAAAAAAAAGAGATTCTGCAGGAATCACGCTTTACTGTAATACACAAAACACGTTGTAATTTTTCTGCCTATTTATGAATCGTTTTCAAATAAACGCTAGATTATCGATAGTATATGTGTACTTATGCACGCTATAGAAGCGGGCTGAAAAATCGATTATCTTATTTCCTGATCAGCTACACACACTCACAGCCACACACACACATATGGGACACGTTGATATATAGGTGAAAACAGCTCTGATTATCCCAATACTGGTCAAATAGATTCCTTACCTCAGATCAGATGTTCTCCAAAAAGATTATTCCAATTCCTGATCGCCATTCCAAATATCGATCGCGTTTATTGATCCACCGCTGGGTGGTCGAAAGACATATTCCACGCTGTTCTGATGGTGGGCGATGACTGGGATCGTCTCCGGTTACTTGCCTGACAAGTCAAATGTGGATTCCGGACTCTTTTTTCCCCATGCGTTTCATTCAGTGCAATCCAATGGGGTGCAGTACCATCCGGAGAGACGATAGGGGGCGGTATTTTCCCTGTTCGAACTCAGACAGATCCCCACTGGTAACGTGAGGCTAGATTGATGAAAAATGAATGGAAATCGATAATAAAAAAAATAACGATTAAAAACGATATTTCTCGGGGCGCCCCAGTGGCGAACCACATAGCGCGCTCAGCCGCGACACGGCCGACCCGGGTTCGACTCCCGAACCCGTCGTTATTTGCCGAATGTCTTCCCGCCCACTCTGTCTCCCATTCCTCCTCTGTCTCTCTCTACTGGACTGCCCAGTAGCAATAAAGCGATAAAACGCAAAAAAAAAAATCTTAAAAAAAAAAAAACGATATTTCTCATCGGCTGGCACTCAACGGTTGGCATGAACTAACGAGAAATCTCGTCTCTGGCACTCAAAGTGTTAAGGGGGAGTGAGTTTAACTTGCAGTACCGCTAACGTCCACAGTCACTTCACAACACTTGAAGTCCATCGTGACTGGATATACTCGCGGTACCTCCATTACACTTATATATAGTTCAAACTAAAGGATACAACACTCTACTTTTCTTCTTAATCAAGCTTTTAAGGATCCGTCTCTCTCCCTGTTCATCCATTTTGCACCCTTCATGTCTTTCTGTATTGTCTGTATATCTTCCTTTCTGTCTGTTTCTCTCTATATATTCTCTCCCAACTATCTCTCCCGCTCTCTGTCTCTCTCTCATCCTCCCTTAGTTTCTATCCCTCTTGGGGTCATTCAGGCCATCTAAACCTGGACAGATGGGAAGTAGGGTCCTTGGGTTTTGTGCGTGCGTGTGCGCGTGCATTTGTGAGCATCCTGTTAAACCAACTCTCTGTGTGGGATAATCCCACTAACACCTGGACCCATTCATGTTTTCATGGAGTTTGAATAGGAGATGATGTGGAACCCAAGCACATGCTGATCAAGCTCATGGAGCTGGCTAAGAGTTTCTATAGCTTCATGACCTCTCATATCATAACTTCTTAACTCCCGGGGTGCTTATTTTTTTTTTAAGGCCCAAACCACACAAGTGTGCAGGTTTGTGTTAATCTTTTATAATTCTCACGCAGCTCCATGTTAAGCTTACATTGCAGTTTATCTAAGTCATCCATGAAATTGGACTTAATTATACGCTGTATCACCATTAATTTGCATTTAGGTAAACCTGTGCTTCCTGGTGTACTTTGCATCACAGGCAAGGAGGGGGCGTGCTGGTGTTTAGTGTAACCAGTGACTTTTGGCCCACATTCTGCTGGCATCCCGGCGTATGAACCAATAACAGCTGGGTCACCTCACACCAAAACCCTCATACCCACATCTCCTCCCACTGTATACCAGAAAATACCATACAAAATACCATGGCAAATAATACCATACCAAATACCAGCACAAAGGGAGCAAAAACACAGCAATCACATTCAGATGTCCTGGGATGTCCCCAAGGAGAGGGGACGAGCGACGCATTCCTGTGAGTTGTGGTGTAACAGCTGATCTTGTAAACAACAAGGAGTAAGACAGTTCAGCAGAGTAATGGTGACACAACTAGTTGCTTCTGGCTGCTCCTGACATTTTGTTACTCCCAGGAGAGGGGAGAGTGGAGTATGAGTAGAGGGCAACGGCAGTGTTGCAAAACATTTCTTTAGAAACACGGTTTAATTAGTTTCAGCAGCACATGTGTCCTACGAGTGTAGATGACCTCGTCACTCACGACGGATCTGTGTTAGGACAGCCGAAACCCGTCCAATCTTTCGCCATCGACTAAAGATGCATTTCTTCAACCATTATCTGAAATAACCCTAACTAACCTTACTGTCATGCACTTGTCCATACTAACCTACACTGTAGCAGTCAACACTTTGATGAACATTGTTACTCAGCTGATAAAGTTGTGCCCTTCCTGATGACTTGTCGTACAGAACTTGTAAGTCGCTTTGGATAAAAGCGTCAGCTAAATGACTAAATGTAAATGTAATGTAAATGTGTTCTGCTGCTGATCATCCACACACACACGCACGCACGCAGGCACGGCACGCACGCACACACACACACACACACACACACACACACACAGACAGACACACACACACACACAAACACACACACACACACACACACACACACACACACACACACACACACACACACACACACACACACACACACACACACACACTCAGTCGTACTCACTTTCATGTCCAGTTGTCCAGTAATAATAAAAAAAAAATTAAAGGAGTTTCCCTCACAGCCTTGTCTCCACCACCACCACCACACAGCCATTTCCCAACTATCCCGGGTTATTTAGCTGCACAGCGCTCTTGGCAGCTGGAGCCTTCCTTGTGTAAACAGCCATCAGATAGCAGCTGGCTCTAATTACGCTATACTTCCACTTTCTTGTCTTTCATTTCATCCAACAGCCATTTATTTGACTCCGACACCAATACCTCAATATTCACTGAGTAAGGGCCCACAGTCACATGCACACACGCACACACACGCACACACGCACACGCACACACACACACACACACACACACACACACACACACACACACACACACACACACACACACACACACACACACACACACACACGTATGCATGCAATGTCACACATACACACACACACATATATACATGCAATCTCACACACACACAGGCACTTAGTGCATGCATGGACACACATTCGGACACACACACACACACACACACACACACACACACACACACACACACACACACACACACACACACACACACACACACACACACACACACACACACACACACACACACACACACACACACACACACACACACACACACTTGATCAGTCAAAGGGTCTCTTGCCATGACAACAGTAAATGAAAGCAACCTGTAAGGGGCCCCAGAGAGTGTCGGATGCAGGGCCTCGCCTGCATTGTTGGAGGGAGGATCTGGCAACCTGCAATCACAAACCCCCCATTCAGGCCTTCTTTAGTATTACTCAGCAAGTCAGGATTTACTGCATCATGGCTTCCGCTCTTTTCAGCCCTGACTGGCACATTGGCATGAGATAAGTGCCGCTTGGAAACGTGGCGTGGTGGCTGTGGCCACGCACAATGTCCACTTGCTCTGTCTCACTCTGTGCGTGTGTGTGTGTGTGTGTGTGTGTGTGTGTGTGTGTGTGTGTGTGTGCACATGGCGCTGCTTGTAATGAATGTTAATCATGTTTGGGTTTGCCTTGCAGGTCCTGGATGTGCGTCCAGACACAGAGGCCGTGCTCGGCGAGGGGACCAGGGTGTGCGCCCACTGGAGCCAGCGGTCCCGCTGCTTATACCCTGGCTACGTTCGTCGAGGTGAGACAACTACCTCGCCGTTCTGTTTCTTCCCTTCCCGTCTAGATGTCGTCATTTAGCAGGTGGCGTTGATGCTTTCGTTTGGCTTTCGGATGATCGTGTGGATAATCTCCGGTCTTTCTCATATCACAGCTCACACAGGAAAACCGTTGTCCTATTTCTCTTGCAGGCGGTTCGTCTGATGAAGCGAAACAAGGAGGAGTGATGGTGGAGTTTGACGATGGAGACAGAGGGAGGATCTCCCTCCCCAACATCCGCCTCTTGCCCCCAGGATACCAGATAAACTGTGAGTGTCGCTCTGGTGAGACGGCTTTTCCCCCACGTTACCACGTCTATCTCTATAATTAAATGTTAAATGGTTTCATGATTAAGATGTCAACTACCATAATAACCTCTCTCCTTCTGAAGGTGGGGAGTCGTCGCCCGGCCTCCTAGTCTCCAGTGGGGTGACAGCCAGGAGGAGCTCCAGTCTGGAGCAGGCCCCCCTCAGTGAAAGACCCTCTGACAGGCTCACTAACATCAACACTGACATCAACAACCACAACCCGGCCATCCCCAAGAGGAAACCAGGTACGAATTCAGTGACGCTTCATAGTTTGACAAAGAAAATGTTGTCAATTTGAAGAAAGGGTTTGCACACAAATGATCAACAGAAAATGATAGTAGTAGTAGACCACATTCCAGTAAGGAAATGAATAAGAAGCGGCAGATGAAAATGTGATGTTGACGTGCTGTGTTTTTGCTCAATTCTAGGTAGACCTAAAGGTTCTGGGAAGAAGCAGAGGCTACAGCAGCAGCAGCAGCAGCAAGCTGAGACCGTCAATAAAAGCCCTCCACCTGTCCTGGGCTGGCCATCCATGGTTGTCCCCCGGAAGAGAACCTCCGACAATCTGTTCCAGCTCAATGGAACGCCCAGGAAGGCCCAGAGGGGGAGGGACCTGTTCCCCCAGCTCCAGACCCAGCCTCTGGCTTCCACACCGGCTAAAGGCCTGTTCAGCAGCAGCTCCTTTGAGGTGGACTCATTCAGCAGCATCGCTAATGGTTACTCCTCCTTTTGTAGCCAGGCCACAGGGGCGGGAACAATGATGTCCCTGGGCCCCAGGAGCGGGCCCTACGGCCAAAAGCGCAGGCAGGATGAGCTGGGTATGCCACGGAGCAAGAAGACCGGACAGGAGTTTCAGGTCAAGCTCGATCACGAGGGAGTGACCTCCCCAAAGACGAAGAACAGCAAGGCTCTGCTGCTGCTGGGAGGAGCAGGGTTTGGATCCAAGAGTGTGAGTGGTATTCCCAGGCCAGAGGCCTATTCCCACCCGGTCCTGCTGGTCAAGGACAACAGGAAGGGAGGGTCCTCCAGGGCAGAGCTCCTGCCGAAGGGAGCCCCTCCACAGAGGAAGCCCCCCTCCCTGGCCATGGGGGAGTACGGAGATCTGGGGTTCAGCTCCCACCGAGACTGCCACAGCTCCTATTCTGACCTGGACGACGAAGAGGAGGAAGAGGAGGAGGCGAGGAGGAGGACTGCGCTGGCTGCAGCAGCATCGGGAGGGCTGAGGACGGCCAGCCGCTTCCTCTCACGTCTCTCCGTCTCCTCCTCCTCCTCCGGCTCCTCCAGCTCCTCGTCCTCCGGCTCACTCTCCAGCTCCAGCCTCTGCTCCTCTGACAACGACTCCTCCTACAGCTCGGAGGATGAGGAGAGCTCCACCTTAATGCTGCAGAGCTGCCTCTCCTCCTCCCACCGAGGGCTGCTGCAGCCGCCCGAGCCCCCCACCACCTCGGGGCCTCCGCGCCAACACTCTTTTGTGGCCAAAGCTGTGGCCGTGTCCAATGCAAAGGTAGGTCCTGCCGATCACGTCGCCAGCAGCAAGTCTCTGAAGCGGAAGGAGTGTAGTGGCTCCGCTTCGAAACCCTCCAAAGAGCTGGTGAAGAGGCCCAGGATGCTGTCCGATAGCAGCCCCATACCCAGGCCCAAGATGTCCTCCTTCCTCTCAGGACGACAGCTGTGGAGGTGGTCAGGAAATCCCACACAGGTGAGAATAGCACAGTCACAACAACAATTAGTTACAATATGTCATGATAAAGGCGGCTGGGTGGCGCAGCGGACATTGCACTCATCACCAACGCAAGAGACACCGGGTTCGACTCTGGCTGTCGGCGTTGCCTCCGGCTTTGGCCAGCCGTCATACTAACTCAATTGGCAGAGTTAGCGGGTGGAAGTAGATGGGTGGTAATCTGGACGTTGTGGACAGCGACTCCTACAGGTCGGTTGGGGACGCCTGCACAGCAGAGACAGGAAATGGCGGGGGTAGTGTGAGCCTAGGGCTGGGCGATATGACCAAAAACGTTATCGCGATAAAATTATAAAATTATTTTCATATAACTCGATATCGATAATTATCGTCGATATAATGTCTGTCAAGTTTAATTAACTTATTATGCCCGGCGCCGATACGCGGGCTGACTTGTTTTGCTGCTGTGAATGTCTCGAGAGTCGAATTGATGTCGTCATCAGTCCGCGCACGTTAGCAGAGCGGAGTATCTCAAGCGGAGTATCTCATGACTCAAAAATTACCCTAAAATACTCTGTTCCGCCCAATTCATTGCAACGACGTCCACCGTATACCCCACACTACTATAACAGTTACCCTCAGAATTCAAAACACACACCAACTCGGCAGGTAACCTGTGAAATAGCGGCGTGCAAGCTAATTAGCCATAGCCAGCCCCGTTTCCAAGCGGAGTATTTCATGACAATGTACTAAAAAATGACCCTAAAATACTCTGTTCCGCCCAATTCATTGCAACGACGTCCACCGTATACCCCACACTACTATAACAGTTACCCTCAGAATTCAAAACACACACCAACTCGGCAGGTAACCTGTGAAATAGCGGCGTGCAAGCTAATTAGCCATAGCCAGCCTCGTTTCCAAGCGGAGTATTTCATGACAATGTACTAAAAAATGACCCTAAAATACTCTGTTCCGCCCAATTCATTGCAACGACGTCCACCGTATACCCCACACTACTATAACAGTTACCCTCAGAATTCAAAACACACACCAACTCGGCAGGTAACCTGTGAAATAGCGGCGTGCAAGCTAATTAGCCATAGCCAGCCTTGTTTACCGAGTCCTACCTCCTTCCTCTATCGGCCATCTCCTTCACCGATTAGTTGTTAGTGCGTGTGCTCATATCCAAGCTTGGAAAATCGATATATCGAAACTTTGCGACCACGTTTCATGTTTATTTCGAGGAAATAATTTATCGCGATAGTTATCGTTATCGTTTTATCGCCCAGCCCTATGTGAGCCTCCCACACGTTACACCTCGCCAATGAGAGTCCGCGCTGGCAGGTGAAAAGATGTGACAGGCTGCCTCCTCGTGTATCGGAGGGCACACGTGATGCAAGGCTTCTATCCTCCCTACAACCGGCCAGTGGGGGGCATATGCGAGCAACGTTCAAGACGGGGAGGGGAGAAATTGGCACAGTGGAATTGGGATGGGAGAAAAACAGAAAAAGAGGAGAAAAAGTGGATAAAAAAAGAATATGTCATGATAATGGCCAGGATGCTTTCCTGTTTAAATTACCTGGGATCACAATTACTATTGAGTATTGCTTAGATTGGTCATGTCATGAATGTGCTTTTATCTCTATAGTCATATAAAGTAGAAAAGACCGTAGTCCTTTATGGCAGGGTATCCTGCCCACTTAGAATCAGCCTCCATATGTCTGGGGTTCATTTAAGATCAAGAGTGAATGATGTGAAATTAATTCTAAATTATGAAAAAGTGAAACTGATGTTCACAAATCACAAATGTTCTTTCAGTTAGATTGTTAGGCTACTTCTGCTCATGCAACCTTCATCCCCATCAACTTGCAACCCACCTGGTTTGAAAACCACTGTGCGATTCTACACTAGTTGACAAAAAACCTGGTTTTCCACAGAGGCGTGGTCTAAAGGGCAAGGCCAGGAAGCTTTTCTACAAGGCTGTGGTGAGGGGCAGGGACACGGTGAGGGTGGGGGACTGTGCCGTCTTTCTGTCTGCTGGACGGCCCCAGCTTCCCTATGTGGGTCGCATTGAGAACCTCTGGGAGTCCTGGACCGCCAGCATGGTGGTTAAAGTGAAGTGGTTTTACCACCCCGAGGAGACCAAGCTGGGCAAGAGGCACCGTGACGGCAAGGTAAGGTCGGAGGATACAGTTTCATACACTTACTATAGGCTTGACAATCTGAAAAATGTATACCTTGAGACGTATCACTTAGTTGGTTTAAGTACAACGAAGGAGCTAACCTCTCCATCCCTCTCCTCCAGTATGCCCTGTACCAGTCGTGTCATGAGGATGAGAATGACGTCCAGACAATCTCTCATAAGTGCCAGGTGGTGAGTGAGGAGGAGTATGAGCGTCTGACCCGTGGACAAAGGCCCAACAGTGTCCCGGATCTCTATTACCTGGCCGGGACTTATGACCCCACCAGTGGGCAGTTGGTCACCGCTGAAGGGGTGTCCATCCTCTGCTGAGGCCGACGCCCCACTGAGGCTACTACTGACGGAACCCTCTGGAGGGAGGATCTGTGTCCATAGGTGTCCACGGCTGTGCCCGAAGGATCCTTCAGCCCTGGATGGTGGGTACTCATAGGTGTCCACGGCTTTGCCCGAAGGATCCTTCAGCCCTGGATGGTGGGTACTCATAGGCGTCCATGGCTATGCCTTAAGAACCCCTGGGCTATGTCAGAGCGCCGGAGCAGGGCTGTCCGAGGCTACACACTGGAGCGGGTGTCTGCCCACCCAAACTTGGCGGAAAAAGGGGAAGGGATGGCCACAGCTGTGAAACCAGCTCTGTTGCATCCTCCCTGGGGAGGGGTACTGAAGATGAAAGTCTGGGTCTTCCTGGACAGCAACAAAGTTCACAGACAGACATGACCTTCCATTGGTTGAACACATCTCTTTTTAGAAGACCATAATGTGATTGACAGCGTCATGTCGGGTTGATGAACCCGCCCTCCAACCCCCCATCATACGCCACCAAAGCAGAGCTGGGAACGGATTGTGAAAGGTACCACAAGGCTGACTGGTCTCTGAGGACCAATTATATGAGGTAGCCTTACCTGAGGGAATGACAGAAGAAAAGAATTGGGGGTCCTCCCTATTACCTTATCATTCCAGGGATGTTGAAAAATATGTACAGAATGTAAATAAACCGTCGATGTATGTAAATATTTTGAATTCTTTCCAATCAAGCCATACACTTCAGTACCTCTCGCCTGTCTTAACTGTTCAGGTGTGCATTGTACAGGTCAAGTATCAGTTGTATTGTTGTTGTCTGTTGTCTATATGTACATAAAAGCTATTTTATATAGAGGTTTATTGTATATATTGAGAGGTATCTTTCCATGTTTGCGATTGATTTATTTTTCTATGGGTGTAGAATATGTTGTTGTTTTTCTTTTTGTTTGTTTTGAGAAGTTAGGATTGAAGATGTTAGCATTGCACTGCACATGCCCTGCTGAGACGGAAAGCCAACAGATAGAGCACAGACGAAGAAAGAAGGTTTTAGTCCATTGGCCATATTCACATGGCGGCCATTTTGCTCTCATGTCATGCCCAGGATGGGATTCCTTGCCACATCCTGAGCATGACATAGAAGCAAAATGGCTGCCGTGTGAATATGGTCCATGACAGGATGAGGCTCACTCTCTGAGAGAGGGGGGGTCAACCTGTTAAAAAAAAAACAGGTCAAGTGACTTTTCGTAAAACTGTCCCATTACATCACATTATTTGTTGTCGTATTTTATCAACGCCTTTTATTTATGTTCCTTTCGGTTGGTCGTCACCACAAGGCAGATCCCAGTGGACTGCAATCACGGGTCACAAGAATTAAGCCTGACAAGGTGAAAAATATGTTTTAACACAATGTGTGTGAGTGTGTGTGTATAGTGTCCTGGCAGCACTGTAATCATGTCCACACAAGTCAATTTAGAACAAGACTGGGTCTGGTATGGAAGATGTGTTTGTGCGCTGCACCCACAAGTACTTTGACTCATTAAGACCTGTAAAAATACCAAAGTGTCTATAAGATCTTTATTTACTTTATTTAAAATGTAAGGTATGTTAAGCACCTGTACTGAATCAAATCAGAAATCACTGGTAACTCGTTCTTATAGAATACTAATATTCCACTAAATGTGCATAATATATATTGGCTTTGCATCATGACAATGTTTAAAAAGAAATTTTTTTTATTTGCACATGTACTGTACCTGCAGCTTTTTCGAGTGCAAAAGAAATGTGGCAAAAGGTCACCAGAAAGGGTGTCTATGGTCCAGGTACTGGCAAAACAGTTTGAGTAGAGACAATTTGTTGGAATTATTCCATTTTAGTTTCATCAGCCATCTGTGTCTATTTTCTACAGTACACATGCGTACTCAATGCTAACTGTGAAGGACAATCACATTCACAAAGCAATGGACATAGAATTGGCTCACTCAATCGAGAAAAAAGATAGTGCTTAAGTATATTTTATTTGTGCCAAGTACATTTTCTCAGTCTGTCTTTATTGTTTGATATGCAATCCTGTGTATTTTTTGTTCAAAGTTTAAAAATATATATATATATTATTATTAATATTATTATTATTAATATTATTATTATTTTGTTCATCAATGTTTTATTTATTGTCAATGTTGCTGTTTGTTCACCATGCCAAGAGCGCTTTATGAGAATGTGACATTGTTTATCTTGGTGTGATGTCGCATTTTGCATTTCTTAATAAAACTCTGGTCTTGTAGAGACCGCCTAGTGAAACTAAATAAAGCAACACTGGATTCTTCTCATACGCAAACCTCCGTGAATTACTTCTATTGTTTGGCTGTGTCCCCCACATCACACCCCCATCTGCCAGTTCCCATAAAGCGATTCAAGCTAAACCCAAGCTTTTAGCACAGCTACGTCATTTCAAATACTGGGTAAATAACAAATATCCTTCACTTATTTGAACATGTTATCCTATTCTAGGTTTAGAGAAAGAGAGAGAGAAAAATATGTGTGTGTGCGTGCGTGTGTGTCATATGAATGTTCTATTTAGATACATTTTAGATGTTCTAGACATTCAAAGATGTATTGATATCTCGTATTGATATATGAAAGCTACAGAGACATGCCTTATATTAGTAATGTTGGAGAGTCTTCTAGGGTACTGTAATTGTTGGGCAGATTAAAGCTAATTAGGTAAATCTAATGCCTTTGAAGGACAGAATAAATCATGTTTGGCTGCCCACCTGGTCCCATCAGCATCAACAAGAGAATGCTGATTTTATTAGGTAAGTCAGTCACAGGTGTAATTATACTACGGTTCACAGATATGTAATGAGATTTCAGAATTAGTCAATGTAATAATAATAATAATTTATTTTTTAAATTACAAGGGATGTGTGGGGCGGTTAGGTGGCCGAGCGGAGATTGCGTTCGTCACCAACCCCGGAGCTGTGAGCACAGCTCCGGGGTTGTCACCAGCTTGGCTGGCCGTCTGCACTAATACAATTGGCTGTATTAGAGGGTGGGAGAAGCTGGCGGGGTGGGTCCGGGTCGTTGTAAACAGTGACTCCTACAGTTCGGTCGGGGCGCCTGCTAAGCGCGGATAGGACTTGAGGGGGATAGTGTGATCCTCCCACACGCTACGCCCTCTCGATGAGAATCCGCGCTGCCAGGTGAAAAGAAGCGGTGATTGGCTGGACGTGTGTCGGAGGAAGCACGTGGTAGCCTCCACTCTCCCAGATGATCTGACTGGGGGGTAAGTGCGCAGCGACCAGGAAGGGACTGGGAATTGGCATACGACTAACATTGGGATGGGAGAAAATCGGAGGAAAAATGGAGGGGGGAAAAGATCAATAAAAAAAATAAAAATAAAAAAAATAAAATTACAAGGGATGTGGGAATGTTTATCCACTGATACTGCGTAAGAGTAAGCTCAGTTCTTAGAAAATAAATTTACAGACAAGTGTGTCAGGATTTCAAATAGCATATTGAGATTTCCTCCTAAGCTTTTGTAAATATTTATATGTTGACTCTTTAATCAACCTTTTTAATTTTGTGAGGGGCAGTGATATCGGGGGCCCAAGGGAACCACCATTAAATGATCAGTTATGAGTACATTATTTTCTAAGTCATAAGTAGGTCCAATACCGTCAAGTTTTGTCCTCAGGCCCCGCGGAAAATGTACCGGCGGCTGTGAGTGTGCATATGTTGTTAAAAGATTTGTAAATGTGTAAATTCTGTATTTGCGTTGAAAATTTAACACAAAAAAAGAAATATCTGTAAAAGTGTTTTAGTATCAAGATTTTTAAAGATGGCATATGAATAAATCTGAAAATTGAAACCTGAAAATTAATTTTTTTATTAATGGACTTGTGTCTGAACAGAATTCAATTCATAAGCATGCTTTTTTTGTCAGTCCTCCTGAGTCCATGATAGTCATAAAACATGGCGCCCTCTAGTGGTGCATGGCGCTCTCTGCCCCACATTATACTAAATCAATTTGGCTTTTGTGTTTTTGATTTAGTCACCTATTACGCGCTGAGGAACTATGCCTTTTCCAAACATTAACAATCTGATATGGTTACCAAAACACAGAGAATAAAAACATGGCCCCTTCTCCTTTTAACGCCTGGAGCGCCAGGTAGCTAACCGTATCCCACACCATCCATAACATAGCTGCACATTTGCATTTGCTCATCAGCCTTTTGACAAAGGCAATCTCTGTAACCAGAATCAGTGCACTAACCACGCTGGCATGTCCTCAGAAAGGCACAATATGGGTCAGTGACCTTTCTCTGCAGGCCCTGGGGTCTTTTTGTCCTGCCCGGAGCCCCAGCACCGACACCCCCCTCACCCCCCAGCAGCCCAGACGAGGGTTAATGGGCACATCAGTCATCTCCAGCAGTGGCCCAGTGAACACAAACACTGCTGTTTACCACCACAGTCTTTTGTGTTGACCATGGCCACTGCCCTGTGTCCCAGCCACAGTCCTTCCTGTGTCAGCAGCATGTGGTATAGGAGGGGTCCCTACATGTCCATAGGGGTGACGATGGATGGGTGGGGGTGTTGGTGGGAGTCAGTTAACTATAACTTTGAGTAAGGGTGTACTTCATTACCTCCATGTGCAGACCAAAAGAAGATAAAGCCTTTCTCTTTAAATGATACGCTCAGGTTATCGTTTAGGTTGCACTCACAATATAATTAAGGCTATGCATATATGCATAGTGTAACGCTTGAGCTAAAAAATATATAATTGTACAGGCTTTAAATTCACTGTCTCGAGAAAAGTCTTAGCTATTGCAATGTTGACACAGGTCCAGTGCAGGACAGAAGTGTTGATGTGGGATTCACTGTGTTGTATTACTTGTCTAGACCATAGTTTAGAAAGTATTCCCTGGGTTCAGTGTTAGTCCGCCTCTGACTCTGGCCAGCCTGGCTTTCTTACCTCTTGCTAGCAGTCGGTTCGCTCAGCATCCAGACTGCGTTGCCTAGTGTCAACAGGAGGAATGCTTCCCTGCACAAATATCTACACCTCATAAATGTCTCGCCCTCTGCTTGACCCTGTCTGGCCTCTGACTGACTGAGTAGAGGACAGACGGCCTGGTGTGTGGGTGTCTAAACCAAGGAGAGGGGTTGAGGTGAGGACTGGGGGTCTCATTGAGGTGCGAGAAGAGGAGAGCAGGGCAAACAGCAGACATTGACTCTGCTTATTACAGGACATTTCACCTATATTACATCTCAGCTCCATTTTGTCCCAGTCATCAATGGGGTGAATTATGCAAGACAGATAACGTAAGGTTATGTATATAACCTAGTTATATGAGTACTGGCTAAGCGTCCCGCTCTTAAGCCTATCGAGATATACCTCATCTCATGTACCTATTGTACTCCATCAACGAAAAAAACAAGTACACCCACACCTGCCGGGTCCCGTCCCTATGGAGGCGTAGCCTATAAGACAGTAGGCATGGTCACCAAACACTCTTCCTCGCCAACAATCCCGTTTCCAGTAAAAGATCCCTCAAAAGGGAACTCAGGGCCGCTTAAGAGCGGGACGCTTAGCCAGTACTCATATAACTAGGTTATATACATAACCTTACGTTATATTATCGTACTTGGCCATCGCGTCCCGCTCTTAAGCCTATCGAGATATGGGGTAGAGCGGACGCGAGGCCCGACAAATGTACCCCCTGAGGACCCGTAAGCCCACATCAAGGGGTAGGGGAGCCCCGTCACCCCATCCTTCCTAATGAAGTGGGGGCGCAGTCAACTCCACCTGAGTGCGAGCAAGAGGGAACTAGAACCCCTTGAACACACAGCACAGGCGGAACCACGTGTGACCTAACACACTGTGGCCCATACCCACACACTCCTGCTACCCTACCAAAGGACAGGAAGCAGGAAAGGCCACAGACCCCAGAACCGCCTGGGAGACAGAACCCCCGGTCATGTCCATGAGGTAAAACCTTACAAAGGGGCCCGGGGAGGACCATGAAGCTGCAGTACAGATGTCCTCCACCGAGGCCCCACCCAGGAGAGCGGCAGAGGCAGCCACCCCACGAGTGGAGTGCGCCCTGACGCCCCCAGGGGGATCCAGCCCGGCCAACGTGTAGCAGAGGGCAATGCCCTCGCACAACCAATGGGACAGGCGCTGTTTCGATAGTGCCTTACCGGCACGAGAACCACCGTGACAGACAAAAAGCTGATCGGTGACCCTGAGGTCCTGAGTACGGCTGAGGTAAATTCCTAAAGCACGGACCGGACATGACAGGTGAAGGCCCGCATCTAACTCACTAGCGTGAGGAGGCGGATGAAAACGCCTGAACCACAATATCCCTGGGCCCTCATGCATCAACGTGGACTTTGAACTTGACCTACTTCCACACGTAAGCACGGAATGTAGAACTAGCGTACGCACAGGGAAGTCGGCATTCATCACACGTGCGTACGCAGGCTCTATGGTCCTCCGTGTTGATGAATACCACTTTGTTCTACCGTCAATGCTCGTGCATGATTATCCATATATGGTCATGAAAATGAGGAAACACCCCCCATGGGATGTGAAATAATGGACCGACCCGAGCGGGACTCCGAGAAACTCCACGGAGAATTCACTGCTGTCGAACCAAGAAGACACTATCGCGTATTATGATTTATGGGATAAATAAAAGGCGGACTTGTAAACGGTGATGTCAGATATCAACGGCTCCCTAAAACCATTGCTGCAATTCTGCCTGGACAGCTCAAAATACTAATAAAGACCGTTCGTTGACCACTGTTTGGCGTTGGTTGTGTGTCATTATAACCGTGCTGTATGAATGCCTTTATTAGTTGTGTTCGATTGGCTATATGATTTTTAGAGGCATCTATTTTGTTGTCGGCTAATAAAGACCGCGCTGGAATATGACTGCCTTTTCCCGTGTTGTTTGATTAATACCCACGGATTAAAGTTCTCCTCAATTCTATTCCAAATCGCGATGGATCTCCCGTCAATTTTCTACCTGCTGCATATGATTTCTAGAGGCATACTACAATCTATTTTGATGTCAGTATTGGGTAGCCTATATAAACAATATAATACGAGAGCATGTACAAGAACAATGAATCTCACTGCATGTTGTATCCTGCCTTTCAATACATGAACTTGAATTCCATCATGTTTGTGTGCGGGACTCAAGGCTGCTGTCACAATGGGTGGTACCGCCGTACAGTAATAATAATAACAGTCCACACAATATCACGATCCATGCCATAGCCTATGTTCTATTAGGACATGGTCTGTGACGACAAATGTTCTAGAATGTTTGATTAAGATATCATACTCTGATAGCATGCCTATGAGCAACAAAAACGCGAACTTGAATCCCATCATATACATAGTCTGTCCACTATAGTGTCATTGCAATGCGTTTTCTATTCCTTCTTATACAGTAAAAAGGGGGAAGAACACTATATTCATATGA
Organism: Notolepis coatsorum; assembly: GCF_963971535.1. Taxonomy (NCBI): domain Eukaryota; kingdom Metazoa; phylum Chordata; class Actinopteri; order Aulopiformes; family Paralepididae; genus Notolepis; species Notolepis coatsorum. Next base: position 65,614,081 of record NC_140178.1, on the reverse strand, counting down.
CTTGTATTCTGCTTACAGCTTCGAAGTTCCACTTGTTTCGTTTAACGTAAAGCCTTTTAAATATAATCAAAACGTTCCCGTGTTTCTGCGGTCTGCGCAGAATAATAACGAGTTGAGCTTTATGATTTATGATGAATTGAAAATGGGGGACCCTGATGTAAACAAGACGGAAGTTGGTCTGCATCCCCAATTAACAATTGTATGTACTGAGCTGTACTGTACTGTACCCATTCTGCAATCTGTTAATAAACTTTTCAATCAATCAATCAAGCTACGCGGAGCGCAGTCAGTCAGTAGCCTACACCCCGTATATTCCGATAACGCTATATAAACCATGCTGCATTCATTCTGAGAGAAAGATCTATTATTCCAAATGCTATTTATAGGGTTTTGACCATAATTACACTACTGTTGCTATTTTACAATGAACTATAATGAACTACGGTTCGTACAGAACGTGCCAGTGTTATTATGCACAGAAGCTCATTTCCTTGTTGTAATAATATATTCTACCACTGGGCGCTAGGTACGCCAGGTCTGAACTGTGCGTAGATGTACGCACGAAGTCAAGTTCAAGTTCAAATTGATGAATCCCACTCGTTGCTTAGAAATGATCGTACGCACAGGGTAAGCACAGATCTGTGCGTAGAACACGTTGATGCATGAGGGCCCTGGAGCGGAAGAACTCCGGATATTTTTAGGCACGAAGGCAGGATTAGGCCGCAGAGTGACACCGCAATCGGAACGAAAGACAGGCACTCTGGTCGTACCGAGAGAGCACAAAGCACACCCACGCGTTCAGCGGAGGTGACGGCCAGCAAGAACGCGGTCTTGAACGACAGCTGTTCCAACGGCGCTTGCTCAAGAGGCTCAAACGGGGCCAAGAACAACCGACCAAGGACCAATTGAAGATCCCAACTCGGAGCCAAAGAGCGTTGCACCGGCTTAACGCGTCGAGCGCCAAGCAGGAAACGCTTCACAAGAGGGTGGCTGAACAAGACATCCCCCTCAAATCCCTCATGATAGGAGGATATAGCTGCTGCATATACCCTCCCCGTCGAAGCCGACAGTCTATCAAGGAGAGACTGGAGGTAACTAAGGACAGCATCCAGGGGGCAGGAGACTGGGTCCCGGCCCCCCGCCTTAAACCACACTTGGAACATACGCCATCTGCCCGCGTAAAGTGCGACAGTGGAGGGAGCATGCGCATTCCGGATGGTATCAACCACAGAAAGGTCCATCCTCTCCAGACTACCAGTAGCTGGATCAGGACCGGGAACCACACAGCTGCGCCCCGGTCCGGCGCCATCAGGATCAAGAACCCGCGCCCCTCAACGTACCCGTCCCAACAACTGACCTAACAGATGTATGGGGAAGAATCCCAGGCTGCACGGCATCGGTCCCAGACCTGCCTGGCTATGTCCGGATGTAATCCCCACCCCGTCAGAATGAGGACCGCTCGCAACAGTACACCTGTACCCACATTCACCCTGCCGGGGATGTGGGGAGCCCTCAGGCCGCGCAGATGGAGGACGCCCATAGCCAGCCGCCCGCCGCCTGGTGCAGACGGGGGGAGCGTACTCCTCCCTGTCTGTCGATATACGACACTGACGTCGTATTGTCCGTCCTGATCAACACCGTTTGAGGACCAGAAGGACCGCTTTCAATACCAACACATTGAACGTAGCGCAGACCGGGCAGCATGGTTTGCCAGCTGCCCCCTACTGCGTTGGCCCGACGCGTCACCAGAGAGGGAGGCGTCGGTGAAAAACGTGACGTGAGACAGCGCCGTAACCGTCCTAGGACGGAACCTCCCGAGCGTGTCGACAACACGCTCTGAGAGGGATGCCCATAGCACTCCAACCGTTGACTGGGAAGAGGAGTACTCTACTTCCAGTCTACAGCAAACCCCAGGCTGGTAGGGACCTGCCTGGTACGAGACCCGACGATCCACCTTGACCGCGAAGGACCAGAACATCGTCAGGGCAGAATACCCTTCGTAACCCCTGACGACGCAGAGGCCCCAGTGCGGCCTCCACGCACTTGGTGAAGATGCGGGGAGCCAGAGAAAACCGAACGGCAGCCTCTGGTACTCATACGCTAATCCTGCAAAGGAAGCGTAGGTAAGCCCTAGGATGGAAGATCGGAGATGCGAATACGCATCCTACAGGTCTATGGAGGAGAACCAGACCCCCACCTGACAGTGTTCAACAGGTAGGAGACGATCCAAAAAAAATGCTGAACCTTCCCATGGGACAGGTCCAGCATGGGTCTGACACCCCCCCCCCTCCCAATTTCTCAGGCACCAGAGAACACCGGGAGGAGAATGCCACAACGATGGCTTGCTTCGTCCACAGAGATTGGATCTCGTTGACCAGAGCTGTCACTGCTGGTGACCCTGACAATAGGGTCTGTACCAAACCCGAAAACGGGTGAGGTTGTGTAAACACAAGTCCCCGCCTCAGCGTTCTCTCCATCCACCTCGACATATGGTACTGCCGTAGTCATATGTGATGACACTCCCAACGCACCCGCCGCCATGTGGCGCAGGTCCGCCAGGAACTGTAGATAGTCGGCCCGGTCCCACCCGCTGTGCGTAGCCAACCCTGGACCCTTGCGAGCAGAGCGTTCCGTGGAGTCGGGTCGGAACCTGACACTACCCACGAGGCAATCGCACCCAAGGGGGGACCCCGACAGAAAGGGCCGGTTTGATACGGGGGAAGCTGACATCAATCTAGGTGACAAAAGCCCCCCCACTGAACACCCCTCCAGAACATGCTGAGGAGTTGTTCTGCAGCCGGACATGCAAGGCGTGAGGACCCCATGGGTTCCACACACCGTAGTCCTGCAGTGATATTACTACCACCCAAATCACGCGCGCCTGCGAAACCACTGCCAATCTTTCAGGAGTGGGAGGCACCAACATGATACTTGGCCTGGCGAAGGCGAGGTCGGGGAAGCCCGTACTGTGTGCCTCAAAAGGTTTCGAGCCCCCCTGCTGACAACACTTATAGTTGACAGACGTAACACCAGGCTCAACCAACACAGGTTATGGTGTGGGAGCCGCTTGACAGCACAACATTCTCACGGACAGACCCAGGCTCAGCCATCAACTGGGTGTCAGCCCCTGTCCCCATGAGAAGCGAAAAGTGGGGCCGCCCGCGCTTCAACGAAGGCACGCGGCACGCAGCCAAAGGAAACAATCAGAGCCCCCTTTTTCCGCTGGTGTTGGGGGAGGGAGTGATCGGAGAGCGGGCTGCTCGCGGCAGGACGTCGACGGCTTGTTGTTCAAGCCGAGTCCATCCAACATGGCCGATCCCTCGGCCGGCAAGGCTGTCGACCTGTCGATTCAATGCCCAGGATACCTCCGGCGGGGGAAAACATGGCCGCCTGTCGAGGGCCTCGTCATCGCCGCTGACGAGGCCGTGCTCTCTCTTCTTCTGGCTGCGCGGTGTGAGGCGGTGTGGGGCCTAGGACAATACCGCCCGCGCTCCAGCAGAAGACCAAAATCCCCTGCGGAGAGGGGAACCCTGAGCGGTTATAGCTTGCGGCTAGGTCAAAGCTAATAACGTCAACAACCTCGCGCGATGTGTCGACGTCGGCTGGCCCTCAAGGCCCCGCCACCAGACACCATTTTTTGATAGAAAAAACAGCAATTCGAACACAGTTACTAATCGCTGCCAATTCCATACCGTGGCCCACCAGCCACTCGCCAGGCCGACCCACCTCATGGCGTCGGCCGGGCGGGGCACTGTTTCAATATGTCAAAAGCAAAGGACTGATGTTAACACGGAGCACCATTGGTGGTTGCAAACAGCAACCTCCACTGTGGTGTACACCATGAAGGGGTTAAATGAATAAAATAACTAACACCACAAAATACTGTAGAATGAGCAAGCCCATGTACACAACGTTAAGGGGAGGCGGACCAGAGAGAACCAGTCCCGCATTCATTCATAATATTCACAACAGCACACCAGCCCTAGCTTTAGCCCATTTACCCAAAAGGTAAACAAAGCCCCCCCCGCACTACTCCCCCAATAGACACCGATTGACCGTCAGCATGAATGGTTGAGAGGAGAGAAAGCTGTAGCATAGACAGACATTCTCGTAGCGGAGAGACAGAACAAAACAGTAGCCCACTACACTACTATAGCATAGCGTCTGCAGCGCTACTATGGACAGAAAACAGTCAGCTGAGCCACAACACGGGCCGCCGCTAAGTCCCATCCTGCAGTAGTATAGCTCTACTGCCACCCGCCGAGCCTCAAGCATCGGCTTCCGGGTGGAAACCCCGTTCAAAACCCCGCTGGGGCACAGGTTTAACGCTACCTGGCTAGGCCTACCTAGTCATGGCACACCCTGTTGACAACCCATTTACCCGTAAAAAGGGTAAAATAGGACTCAGCAAAACCCCCACATTAGCTACCGACTGACCTTCATTGATGAACCGGGCAAGAGGAGGGAAAAGCAGCAAAATCCCACGGCGGAGACATTAGAACAGTGTAGCAGTAGTGTTAGCATATAGCATTAGCATGTAGCGTTAGCATTAGCTGTTTAGCAGCACGCTTCCAGGATAGTTTGGAACCCGTCCACTGCAGTGAACCGTTCACCAAACCATCCCGCCCCTGGCGCCGACACACAACATGGTTGTGTAACAAAACAAACCAGCATTACTAACACTAACATCAATGCCTGATGACACAGGGCCTACCTGTGTACAAGCTGGCCCGATAGCCAAACCTTGCACACTGATCCTTGGTCTGCTGCCATCAGACGAGGAAACATCAACATAGGCCCGACGTGTCGCTGAAACATGCCCCGAAGATTCCAGGGGTAAGCAAACCTCCGGTAAACTTTCAACATTACGCAATTTCTCATAATCTTTTCATAACAACTAGTTACATAAGGTGCACTGCGACCGTTATGATGGAAATGAAAATAGAGGAAGAGTGTTTGGTGACCATGCCTACTGTCTTATAGGCTACGCCTCCATAGGGGTGGGACCCGGCAGGTGTGGGTGTACTTGTTTTTTCGTTGATGGAGTACAATAGGTACATGAGATGAGGTATATCTCGATAGGCTTAAGAGCGGGACGCGATGGCCAAGTACGATAATATAACTGCTATGGTATTTTGTTCTCTAGATATTTGGTTGTAATGCTTTGAATTAAAAAGAAAATATATAAAACAACTAAGTATAATTTACTAATGATAAATCTTGATACATCCAGGACTTAAACAACTTTTGGAAACAGACAGGCCTTACAGTATATCACAGAGAAGCCATCATAAAGACATTCAATATGCCTTGTAGGTTCTGTATATTATGCACAATTTAGAAGGAGGATAGAAATCTGTCAAGATAGCCACCTAGTTAATGTTATTACCAACTAATGTTATTACCAACTAACGTTAACGTTTTAAATGGTCTGCAAACTGACAAGTATATTGTACAAGACATTTCCCTACAAATGTTATGCTTGTTTAGTTGTTTAGCTATGTTGAGCCTATGGCTGTCCACACAATTTGATCCACAAGCAGCATTGCTATGTCTTGATTTAGTTTCAGAAACTTGATAAAACCAACAAAAAAAACATCCCACCGCTCAGCCTCTTCCTATACCTCATATACTATTGCATGTAATGCATGCACATTGTATCACAATTTACCCCTAATCATGTCTGTATCTGTATACAAAAAAAAACTATGCATATGGGTCTATGGAGTAGGATTCTGACAATGCCAGAGGGCGACCATCGATAGCATTGGCCAATCTGTATTCGAATACAAGACATAGTGAAGGGTCAATTAAAGCAACATAGGGATTCAGCACCACTCACTAACATCACTCATCTCGCAAAACAATTGAATTTGTGCTGCTTACAATTAGTACAGCAGTATTTTCAACTCCTTTTTGAAGTGGATAACATTGTTGCAGTAACAGTGGAACTAGCAAACATGCAAGAAAGGGAACGTTTATGATGGCAATGTTGTTATTGTATGGAGAATTTATTACACCCAAGTGCGAAGCATGAAAGGTTTTGTAATCATGTGTGTATTTGCTTGACATTTCTAAGCCGATTTAGATCAAAACGTAACCGATAGCTTGAAAGTCAGCCAAGGACCTGCACTATTGATCTTATTCAAATCAGTCAAAAATCCACAGCACAGACCAATGTCAAACGTATCCATTGTATGGCAAGAACCAAGATGGTGACTAACACATGAGGTGGTGACACAAGCCAGGTCTACTCTGTGATGTTATATTTCTTATGGCTTATCGCGTCCCGCTCAAGCCTATTGAGATACCCCTTATCTCCTGTACCTACTGTACTCCACCACGAAACAACTTATGCACCCACACCTGACCGGGTCCCGCCCCTATGGAGGCGTAGCCTATAAGACCATGGTCCTGGTCACCAAACACCCTTCCTTTATTTTCGTTCCATCATATTGGATGCTGTGCACCGTATGTAACTAGTAGTATGAAAAGATTAGAGAAGGTTCGTAATGTTGAAAGCTTACCGGAGGTTTGCTTTTCCCTGGCATCTTCGGAGCATGTTTCAGCGACACATTGGGCCTGTGCTGATGTTTCCTCGGCTGACGGCGGCAGACCGAGGGGCAGCGTACAAGGTTTGACTATCAAGTCGGCTTGTACAAAGGTAAGGCCTGTGTCATTAGGCATCAATGTCAGTATTGGTAATGCTGTGGAGTATGTTTCGGCACCAAGGCCGGGGCGGCTTGGTGATCGTTCCACTGCAGTGGCCGGTTTCCTGGCAATCCTGGAGCACGCTGCTAACGTTAATGCTACTACTGCTACTTCTGCTAATGCTAACGTTAACGCTGAAATGGGTCGTTGTTCTAATAATCCCCGCCGCGGGATACCGCTTTTCCCTCCTCTTACCAGCTTCATTGATGAAGGTCAGTCGGTGGTTGATGTGGGGGGTTTCGCTGAGTCCTATTTACCTTTTTTACAGGTGAACAGGCTAACAACAGGGTGCAGGCCGGGTGTACCGTGGCTAAGTAGCCAGGTAGCTTTGTTCCTGTGCCCCGGCGGGGATGAACGACGTCCCGCCCGGCCGATGCTTGATAGCGAATCGGCTCGGAGGGTGGCAGTATGGATGGATGAGTTGTATACTGCTACAGGATGGTATTTGGCGGCAGCCAGTGTTATGGCTCAGCTGGCTAGTTTCCTATCCACATTGGCGTCGGGTAGTAGGACTTTGGGTCCAGCCGACATTGTAAACATGGTTCATGTTTGTGGTGTTATGGAGATCTTGACTCAGTCGCAAGCTATAACTGCGGGGAGGATTAGGATGCTATCAACGTTGGTTGTTAGGCATGTTTGGTTGGAGCAATCTCCTCTTGGGGAAGAGGATAGGTTTTCTCTCCTCACAACTCCTTTTTCCACAGATAGTCTTTTTGGGCATTCTGTGGAGGCGCTGGCGGTTGTTGATCTGGGTCCTACACCGCCTCACGCTGTTCAAGTTTCTTTAATAGTTGTCATACAAAAGTACAGAATACTTTCATACAAAATGCTTCTTACTGTTACGCTCCAGAGACTGTGCTAGACAAGATAGTATCAAATAACATAGTATAGCATGTAATTTAGAAGAAGAAAATGAGGTCACAGTGTTCGGTATAGACATATGTACAATGTTCTGAGTTACCATATAATATACAATACTATGCAGTGTACTAATGTACAGTACTATATAGTGCAAAGCAGAAATGGGATGAGGTACAATTTAGGTACAATTTACAGTAAGGTGTACGAGTTGTAGTGCAATCCTTCATCAATAAATATAAAGTGTGGGGAGTGGGTGCTACAGTGTGTTTGTTTAAAGTGGGTGTGTGCTATAAGGTGTGTGGAGTGGGTGCTACAGTGTGTCTGTTTAAAGTGAGTGTGTGCGTGTGGATGTGTGTGCTATGTGCGTTTGGTGGTTGTTGTTGTGTAGTGTTCATTGTTCGTTTAGCAGTCTGATGGCCTGGGGATAGAAGCTTCTTCTGAGTCTTTCTGTGCTCGCCTTGAGACTCCGGTATCGCTTGCCTGACCGCAGCAGTTCAAAGAGGCAGTTGTTCGGGTGACTGGAGTCTTTAATGATTCTCTTAGCCTTGCCCTTGCAACGCTTGTTGTAAATGTTCTGTGCAGCCAGAGGTGGGAGCACGGTCTCGTCAATGACTGTGGTGAGATCCTCGACAGGCAGCCATGTTTCCCCCGCCAGTGGTGCCCTGGGTGGAGAGTCAACAGGGTACCACAAGGCCGACAGCCTTGGCGGCCGAGGGATCGGCCATTTTGGGTGAATTCGAGTTTGGTAAAACAAGCCGTCGTCACTTTGCCGCGAGCAGCCCGCTCCCCGTTCAATCCTCTCTCTGTTACCCACGGAAGCGGGGCTCTGAGCGTTCTCCTTTGGCTGCGGGCCACGAACCTTCCTTGAAGCGTATGCGGCCCCATTCTTCACTTCTCATGGGGACAGGGGCTGACACCCAGTTGATGGCTGAGCCTGGGTCTGTCCGTGAGAATGTTCCGTCGCGTGGTTCCTGCACCACACGTTGTGTGTTGGATGAGCCTGGTGTTACAGCTGCCACTAGCTACAGTGGTCAGCAGGGGGACTCGAGGCCTCTTCTGTTGAATGCACAGCAAGGGTTACCCCGGCTTCGCCTTCGCCAGGCGGGGTATCGCGCTGATGCCTCCCACTCCCGTCACAGCGGCAGTGGTCTGCAAAGGAGAGGCGAGCGTGATTTGGGTGGTAGCAATATCACTGCAGGGCTTCGGCGTGTAGGAGCCCATGGGGTCCTCATCCCTTGCGTGTCTAGCTGCGGAACAACTCCTCAGCATGCGCTAGAGGGGTGTTCAGGGGGGGGGGTGTGTGTCAACCAGTTTGATGACAGCTTTTCTCAATGCGTCGCACAGCGGGAGGGACCGGGCCAACTATCTACTATTCCTTGCGGCCCAGCGTCAGTTGACGGCGGGTGCGCTGTGGGATTATTTTCACATATGGCGACAGGAATGCCGTCTGGATGGGTGGATAGAGGGAACGTTGAGGGAGGGGCTTGTTTTGCAGTTCGCACAACCCCACCCTCCGTTCTCAGGTTTGGTGCCGACCCTATTGTCAGGGTCAGAAGCAGTGACAGCCCTGGCCGACGAGATCCAATCTCTGTTGGCAAAGCAGGCCGTCGTTGTGGTTCCGAGAGAGGATGCAATGTCAGGCGTCTACTCCCGTTATTTTCTGATACCCAAGAAAACAGGGGGGGTCAGACCTATACTGGATCTGTCCGCGTTCAATCGGTTGATTGTAGCGAGACCGTTCAGAATGTTGACCGTCAAACTCCTGCTTGCTGTCAGGAGGGGAGACTGGTTCACCTCCATAGACCTGAAGGATGCGTATTTTCACATCCCCATTTACCCTCCTCACAGGAAATTCCTACGGTTCCTGTTTCAGGGCGTAGCGTACGAGTACCAGAGGATGCCGTTCGGTTATTCTCTGGCTCCCCGCACATTCACCAAGTGCGTGGCGACTGCGCTGGAGCCCTTACGTCGTCGGGGGTTACAAGTTCTATTCTATCTCGACAACATTCTACCAGGCTGGTGGTGGAATTCCTCACCAGCCTGGGTTTTGCTGTGAATTGGAAGAAGAGTACCCCTCTTCCCAGTCAACAGGTGGAGTACTTGGGCTTGACATTGAGGTCAAGGCCCATGATTGCAACCCTCTCGGAGCAGCGTCGGGTGGTTCTCCGTCACGCGCTCTGGGGTTTCCGTCTGGGAGGGACGGTCACGGCGCTGCAAGTGATGCGTCTGCTAGGCATTATGGCATCTGCTCACACGGTGGTTCCTCTTGGCCTCCTTCATGAGGAGGATACAGAGGTGGTTTCTCTCTATGAGAATAGATCCGGTGAGGGACAAAAGGAAACGGTTGACGGTTCCTTTGTCGATATGGGGAGATCTCGCCCACTGAAGGAGGCTGGGTATCCTCACCATTGGGGTCCCCATAGGCAGCAGGAGCTCACATGTCACGGTCTTCACCGACGCCTCTCTCACGGGTTGGGGAGGGACGTGTCAGACCCACGCAGTGGGGGGCAGCTGGACGGGTCATGCTGGCCCAGCTACCCCGCATATCAATGTGTTGGAGTTGAAGGCGGTCCTCCTGGTCCTCAAACGGTTCGACCACCTGGTGGTAGGCGAACACGTTTTGGTCAGGACAGACAGTATGACGGCAGCGGCGTATATCAACAGGCAGGGTGGGACTCGTTCCATCCGCCTGCTCCGGGCGGCAGTCGAACTTTGGCTATGGGCATCCTGCAGGCTGCGCAGTCTGAGGGCGCTCCACATTCCTGGTACAGAGAATATGGGGCGGATATGATGTCTCGGGGCGGTCCTCATTACGACAAGTGGGAACTCCGCCCCGACATAGTCAGACAGATCTGGGATCGTTCGGGGAGGCCTCGGTAGTTCTGTTTGCGTGCCGACGCTCTCACAAGTGCCCCTTGTGGTTCTCGCTCAGTCGAGCGGATCATCCCCCCTTGGGGGTGGATGCCTTCTCGACCTTTCCATGGCCGCCCGGTCTTCTGTACGCCTTTCCTCCTGTACAGCTGTTGAGTCAGCTGTTGGAGCGGATACGGAGGGAGCGCAGGACGGTGATCCTGGTCGCGCCGGACCGGGGCAAGTCAGTGTGGTTCCCGGTCTTGATCCAGCTTCTGGTCGCTCCTCCTTGGGTCATTCCTTGGTCGGCGACGGCCCTCTCACAGCACGACGGGTCACTGTTCCAGTTTCCGATGTTGGGCCAACGGCTGTTGGTGTGGCTGGTGGGAGGGTGAGGCTGGAGAGAATGGACCCTTCGGTGGTTGAGACCATCCGGTGTGCACATGCTCCCTCCACTGTCGCGGTTTACGCGGGCAGATGGCGTGAGTTCCAAGAGTGGTGTAAGGCGGGGGGCTGGGACCCAGTCTCCTGCCCCCTGGATGCTGTTCTGAGTTATCTCCAGTCTCTTCTTGGTAGACTGTCGGCTTCGACGGTGAGGGTATATGCGGCGGCTATATCCTCCTATCATGAGGGAATTGAGGGGACTGTTTTGTTCAGCCACCCTCTTGTGAAGCGTTTCCTGCTTGGCGCTCGACGCGTTAAGCCGGTGCAGCGCTCCTTGGCTCCGACTTGGGATCTTCAATTAGTCCTCGGTCGGTTGTCCTTGGCCCCTGGCTGTCACTTCCGCTAAACGCGTGGGTGAGCTCTGTGCTCTCTCGGTACGTCCAGAGTGCCTGTCTTTTCGGGCCGATTGCGGTGCCACTCTGCGACCTAATCCTGCTTTCATGCCTAAGGATATCCGGAGTTCCTTCCGCTCCCGGGATATTGTGGTTCAGGCGTTTCGTCCTCCTCCTCACACTAGTGAGTTAGATGCGGGCCTTCACCTGTCATGTCCGGTCCGTGCTTTGGGGATTTACCTCAGCCGTATTCAGGACCTCAGGGTTACCGATCAGCTTTTTGTCTGTTACGGTGGTTCTCGTGCCGGTAAGGCACTGTCGAAACAGCGCCTGTCCCATTGGTTGTGCGAGGGCATTGCCCTCTGCTACACATTGGCTGGGCAGGATCCCCCTGGGGGCATCAGGGCGCACTCCACTCGTGGGGTGGCTGCCTCTGCCGCTCTCCTGGGTGGGGCCTCGGTGGAGGACATCTGTGCTGCAGCTTCATGGTCCTCCCCGGGCCCCTTTGTAAGGTTTTACCTCATGGACATAACCGGGGGTTCTGTCTCCCAGGCGGTTCTGGGGTCTGTGGCCTTTCCTGCTTCCCGTCCTTTGGTAGGGTAGCAGGAGTGTGTGGGTATGGGCCACAGTGTGTTAGGTCACACGTGGTTCCGCCTGTGCTGTGTGTTCAAGGGGTTCTAGTTCCCTCTTGTTCGCACTCAGGTGGAGTTGACTGCGCCCTCCCTTCGTTAGGAAGGATGGGGTGACAGGGCTCCCCGCACCCCTTGATGTGGGCTTACGGGTCCTCACGGGGTACATCTGTCGGGTCTCGCGTCTGCTCTAACCCATATCTCAATAGGCTTGAGCGGGACGCGATAAGCCATACGAAATATAACGATAGGTTATGTATATAACCTAGTTATATGAGTATTGGCTGAGCGTCCCGCTCTAAGCGGCCCTGAGTTCCCTTTTGAGGGATCTTTTACTGGAATGGGATTTTGGCGAGGAAGGGTGTTTGGTGACCAGGACCATGGTCTTATAGGCTACGCCTCCATAGGGGCGGGAACCGGTCAGGTGTGGGTGCATAAGTTGTTTCGTGGTGGAGTACAGTAGGTACAGGAGATAAGGGGTATCTCAATAGGCTTGAGCGGGACGCTCAGCCAATACTCATATAACCTATCGTTATAATGAGTCTCCTTGGTCTTCATGGTTCTCCTAATTATTCATTACTCAAGGGCAGGTTTACAGGTTGCCATGTGCCGTAGTGCTGGTGTTCTTCATGAGTACCATTCTAGTTGAAGAATAATATAAACAAGTCTTTCTGGCCATTGAGAACCTGCAGCCTTCCTTTTATGCTCCTCCGGAGGCTCTTATTCATCTTAAACTAGTGTTTAATGCAAATAAAACAAACTTCATGCTGTTAAATCGAGTGCCATGTTGGGCGAATTATGGGTGGGTGTATTATTGGGAGATGCAGGTACAGTAGATTTGGGAGGAGATAGTTAGCACTAACTTGAGGCTTGACCTAGTATTATGGTCCGCTTGTCAACGGATTTATAGAATTGACCGTGCCCTGGGAGGATTCAGTGGAGGAGGCTAATATGCAGATCTAGGCAGCAGAAATTGAACAGTGAAGATGGAAAGCTAGGGTTTGTCCAGTAGAAGTAGGATGCAGAGGATTTATAGCACGATTAACTTGATCATTATTGGGAGTGAGAGGAATAAAAGAGATGTCCGAAGAAGCATTAAAAGTCACTGGATTTGTTTGAGGAGAAATAATGTCAACTTGGATTGGTCCCCGGGCGCGGCCCACACTCCTTGGGGGGGAAGGACGATGGGGTGGGTCAAGCACATAGTTCCTGTCCCCAACTAAGGATTTGTATACTCGACTTTGATTGGCCAAAATCATCAGGCCCCCCCTGAATCCCTGATCATTCCATTTGGGCTGTGGGGGGTGCTTAACACATTGGGCGCCAGAGGTCGCTGTGGGCGTATGGCCGTGTGTGCCAGCGCTGTAATGAACGGGGGTACATGCCGGTGTTTGCAGTGCTAAAACTATATTAAATATTATAGCTATGGATCTAATAATATAGTCGATTGTCATTGAGTTTCTTCCGGTCAAGATGCAAAAAACAGATAATTTTTTCATCAATACATTCCCGTTTTATACCGTGGTGAATATGAGTATAGTTTTAGAGTAATTCTGTGTAATCCCAGGAAACGCAGCTAAACAGCGTTTTATTGCATTTCACTAGGAAGCGTGCCATTCCTCGCTTGGATCAACAATCAATCTGAAATCAATGCTAGATTATCGGTATTATGTTTCATCATGCATGCATGAAAGGGGGGGGGGGTTATGCTTTGATCGTCACCAACGGCATACATTGTGGAGTAACGTTACAGGACACACACGGATCACAATGAAGGCATGCTCGGATCAACCCAAGATTGATAACATATAGCACTTACCTTGACTAGGATGTACTGCAAAAAGAATAATCCTATTATCTGATCGCCATTCCAAGTATTGATCTCGATCGTGTTGCCAAGATAATCCACGAAAGTACATGAATCCACGGTGCTTGATTCTCCCCAATCCATGTGTAAACGTTACTACTGCCTGAGTAGGAAAACCCGGACCGGACTTGTTAGATCAACATACAGGCTGAGCCAGAGAGAATACAAGGATGTGCAATAGTGGCCGCAAGGCGTTAGGCGGCGGTATTGGACGTTTGCGATCTCAAACCCATTCAGGACAGCCAGCAAAGGCTGCCCCGATGAATTATCAATGGAAATAGCGAATAAAAGAAATATGTGTGATATTGTTATCAGGAATTGTTCTATTTTTGACATGATAACACAAGGAAGTTTGGTGTGTGGGTATCATGGTAATTTAGAGCTACTGTAGCATGAAGGGGGTGGTTCTGGGACACTGGAACTAACTGTTGAGCCTTCCCAAGGTGTCGTGGGCCTAACTTGACAAAACACCAGTGAAGGGAGGTGCCCACTTGATAACCCTGGTGATATGCTGGCTCTCGCTGCCTAGCTATCTACACGTTGGGTTGTGGTGAGCATTGGAGGCCACGTGGTAGGGTAGTAAGCATCAGCATTGTCAATACCAGGGCCCTCATTCATCAACGTGTGCGTAGAATATGTTCTATTTCCACACGTAAGCACAGAATGTAGAATCAGTGTACGCACAGGAAAATCGGGATTCACCACACGTGCGTACGCAGGTTCTACGCACACCTGTCATGATGAATCTCACCTTGGCCCTGCGCCGAGGCTCGTGCACACTTTCACGTATTTGCATACCAAAACGGCCCGATTAACCATGGCCCGATTAACCATATACGTAATGGACACCCCCATGAAATGTGGAAGAATGGACTAAACCGAGGGTGTTGTACACTGTCGGATATTATACCTATTAACTTCCTAAAAGACCATTGCTGCCTGGACACCTTGAACACTAATAAAGACCATCAACCACTGTTTTGCCATTGCCCGTTAGTGTCATTAATGCATGCTGGAATAAGAATGCCTTTCTTAATTTATTTTTAATATTAATAATTATTATAATACAATAAAAGACAGCTCCGTCTTTTAATACACATATATTGTACAGTAACGTCAAATAAATACTACAGTCCCCGCTGAAATAAAGGTTCTGCACACACATACCAGCAGTGATCTACAGCATAAAAGATAGCCACTTTATAATACTATTCTGAGTAGATAATTCATCTGTATCGCAACAGAGTCACGGATCTGGTCGGGGCAGGTATCATTATGTCGGGAAAATCCTTATGAAATAAACAGAAGTGAATTAAAGAATTTAAAAACAAAGTTTAGCATATTAAATTGTTTTATAAGCTTTCTGAGTAGATAATTAATCTGTATCGCAACAGAGTCACGGATCTGGTCGGGGCAGGTATCATTATGTCGGGAAAATCTTTATGAAATAAACAAAAGTGAATTAAGGAATTTAAAACGAAGTTTAGCATATTAAATCGTTTTATAAGCTTATAGCTTTTTTCGTGCTGATTTGAGAGGGTCCAGCTGCAGAGCCGGAGAGCAACTCTCAGGGCCAAGATAGCACTTATACTATTTTGAGAGAGACAGACAGCAGAGAGACAGACAGACAGACAGACACTGTTCCACAGTGTGTGTGTGTGTGTGTGTGTGTGTGTGTGTGTG
The DNA here is from genome assembly GCF_963971535.1 of Notolepis coatsorum. Lineage (NCBI taxonomy): Eukaryota > Metazoa > Chordata > Actinopteri > Aulopiformes > Paralepididae > Notolepis > Notolepis coatsorum. Next base: position 65,598,704 of record NC_140178.1, on the reverse strand, counting down.
TGTGTGTGTGTGTGTGCGTGCGTGTGTGTGTGACTACTAGTCTAATAGTAGAGACTCAGCCCCCCCCCCCCCCCCCCCTCTGGACCACCTCCTAGTAAAGACTTCTCTAGGAAGAAGACGAAGATGAGGATTAAGGCGAGACACTGCAGGTGAATAGGCAAATATACCTTTTTTGTTGATTTTGAGATTCTGTTATATTTTGCTTCCTAAACATGTCTTCTATGAAACTAGTGACAATAAAACGTCAATAACACACATTTAGTTGTTCATTTTACTTCATTTTGCCTTATTGCATCCATAAATGTCCACATATTTAATGGGGAAGTGCCTCATTTGCATATATAAACATACATTTAAGAAAACTTGTCTCTACTAGGAGGTGGTCCAGAGGGGGGGGGGGGTCTCTACTGGGAGGTGGTCCAGAGGGGGGGGGTCTCTACTAGGAGACTAGTGGTCACACACACACACTGTGGAACAGTGTCTATCTGTCTGTCTGTCTGTCTCTCCGCTGTCTGTCTCTCCGGCTCTGCAGCTGGACCTTGATCAAATAAGCACGGAAAAGCTTTTAAGCTCGTAGCTCCAATTTGGGTCCCAAATTGCGGTACAAATGAAGGAGGTGTCTCGGGTAGTGGACTCTAGTTAATATTATGTTCTCTCTGCAATTACACTGCCCCTCATTCATCCCTATCTGATGCTATCTCTGAAAACAGTTCCTGCGAGCGCAGTCAGTGCACCCCATAACGCTATATATATAAACCTGCATTCATTCGGAGAGAAAGACATGCTATTTAGGGTTTGACAATAATTACACTAATATCGCTATTTCACAATGAACTATAATGGATTACGGGGTCATACAGAACACGCGCCAGTGTCTTTATTTCCGCCTTGAAACTAATGCAGAACTGAGGAGCGATATTCTACCACTGGGCGTCAGCTAAGTGTGCTCTGACCTGTGCGTACACGTAAGCACGGAGTCAAGTTCAAGTTGAAATTGATGAATCCCACTCTTTGCTTAGAAATGATCGTACGCACAGGTTAAGCACAAATCTGTGCGTAAGTCAGGTTGATGAATGAGGGCCCAGAATGCACATTTGAACCATTTCCTCCTGCACCCACACCGCTTAGCCTAAACCGGGTTTGTATCCCATCAGCTACACCCCTTACCCTAAACCAGGGTTTTGTCCCATCAGCTACACCCCTTACCCTAAACCAGGGTTTTATCCCATCAGCTACACCCCTTACCCTAAACCAGGGTTTTATCCCATCAGCTACACCCCTTACCCTAAACCAGGGTTTTATCCCATCAGCTACACCCCTTACCCTAAACCAGGGTTTTATCCTACCCCTGTCCCCCCACACATACATATACACATTATGATGACATTTTTATTTGCCCCCAATGATTAGCATTGGCAATGATTGGCAATGGGATTGGGTTTCTTCGTTTAGCGCTTATCCTTATCATTAGGGCACGAGTATCTTGTGTTTTATTATAAATAAATTATATATCATATGAAAGCTCTCAGTGAGATATTTTCATTGTCAAAAGGACACAACTGAAATCAAAATGATGATATTTATAATGATAGGTTAGTACAGTAATTAAAAGAAGATGCTACCATAATAAAATACGGACATAATTGTTGATTGTACTACTGGCAGTAGAAAAGCATGATTTATAAAGGTTGTAATTAGCCCTCCATATCCATTGAGAGAGTCAAATACCTTGGCATCTGGCTTGATGAGATATTTATATTTAAATACCATATAGACAATTTTGCCAGCAAACTGCATACCATTTTTTATTTGACCAAAACAGAACAGTTATGATTTGTAGAAAAATTATTGTTGAAGCAATGTTCCTATCAGTGTTGGATTATGGATGCCATTTATAGAAATGCTGCTCCTTACACTTTTAAACCCCTAGACACGGTCTATCATTCTGCACTCACCATTGCATCCTGTATGATAAAGTGGGCTGGTCTTTTCTGGCAGAGAGGCAATACACATTGGTATCTGTTTATCTTTAGGCCATTGCTGGGAAGTTACCAATTTATATCGGATGCTGGTTTGGAAATATGGACCCTATCTAACTTGCTCAAATGTTTATGCTTATGGTCCCCAGAGCACGGTCTGAACTTGGAAAGGCAGCTTTTTGTTTTGATGCCCCAGCTTCTTGGAATTATCTTCAACACACACTATCAAGCGTGGATTCGCAATAGCTTCAACGTCTTTGCAATAGGCCACTTGAGTATAAATAAAGGTTGAATTGATAAATTTGCTTCAAAACCTTCTCCGCCTATTCTATACACATTTAAAATAGCTAGAATATGTTAATGGTTACAGCTTCAGATTAGACTACAAGGCTCATGTTTACTTGTCATATAGCCTACTACCAGGGTGAAAAATATCTATATTGATTTGCGTGTTGCGCACATGTGCATACAGGCGTATGTGTATGTATGTAGTGTGGAGGTGCAGTGAATGTTGAACCACCTGCTGTTGCTGAATGCCTTTTTCACACACACACACACACACACACACACACACACACACACACACACACACACACACACACACACACACACACACACACACACACACACACACACACACACACACACACACACACACACACACACAGTCCCTACCCATGCTCACTATCAGTGGCTTATTATCAGGTGTAAAGATTCTGTATCAGCTAACGTTGTGCTAAAAGAGCTTTTCACAGTATTGCATGGGATAACTTATTTTTGTGACACTCAAACACTGATGAAACATTGCTACTCTTTGTACACAGTGTTGGCAAAATAACAGCGCTGATGCACAGAATCAGGGAAACCTTTCAGTTCACAGGGTCAGTCGGTCTAGTTTCCTTTTTTACCCAGACGCCATCCCGACGGCCCCTCACATTTTTCACAGTTTTTCTTTGCTGTGTGTGAGGAAGTGAGTGATGGTACAGTGCTGCTGGATGAAACAGGAGAGTGTCAGCACTGGAGAAATCAGTAGGTACAATTAGGGAGCGAGCAAAAACACGATTGTGGTATTTATGGATGATTGTCTGCTGTGGGGTAATTTCCCCCTGAGAGCTCGGCAATGCAGGGAAGAAGGAGAATTGATGAGCCACAGGATCCGGCTAGTGTAATCTACTCGCCTATAAAAATAACAATATAACACATTTACCCTGTTGGGCAGCTATCATTGAATGCCTACAATATAATCAGATGATGCATACAGCCTCTCATAGGTACAGTATATGTATCCAGATGAGTGGGTGATGATATCACTGCATCCAGGACGCTGCTCTCCACAGACTAGAGCAAGGTGGTAAAAGATGAAGATGTGGGAATTCCATAGTCACTGCAGGAAGCCCCCTAGCTGTGCTGTAAATCGGTCCCAGGGGGGACTGTGGAACTCCAGGGCCTGTTGTGGAACACAGAGCAGCAGGTTATCATGGGAGATTAGGAACCTGTGCTTTATGAGGTGCTTGAGGCACCAGTCTAGGATCAGTGTCCCCCATGGCAGCCACATGCCATAGAGGGCCGGGTCAGTCTTCAGCTATGGCCTGCTAGATTGGCCTTAACACCTCCCAGGACCTGGGTCTGATCTGTTTTAAACGGACAGCCCCTCTGTCTTCCTGTCAGCCGGTTAGAAAATGGCACTGGCTCAACTTAAAGACTCCCGCACTCCCAACCGTCCTGCCTCCAAATCTGTCACCTGCACGAAATCTAGCGCCGGCCGCGGTGCTGTAGTGACCCAACAACGGCAGGAAAAGTTACAGCCAGTCATAAAAGGGCCAAGTCACACTCATACTGTTCCATCTGTACGGGAAGGACAGCTGGAAATGCAGCTACACCTCATAAATAATGGAGGAAGGCCTGTGGCCTCTTAGGCGGGAGATGTGTGATCAAGCAAGTGAGACCGGGGCAATTAGCGGCAAGCTCTCACAATCAAACGCACCTCCGTCAGGTCCAATTAAGCCAGGCTGTAGATAATCAACCTGCAGACACTCGTTAAGATCCTTAAGAACAAATCTGACGAACCTTCATTAGTTTCCCCCATAAAAGGTGTGATTATGGCCACAGCCTCTGTGATTAACTGTCCCAGTAAAATAGTATAGCAAATACAGGTCAGGGATGAGAATTGAAGTCGGGAGTGGAGCATTTCTGTTCCCTACCTTTCTAACTGCATACACCCCCCCTTGCATCCCCCCACTGCCCTTGTGTATAGTGCTGTTTGTGCATTCCTGTGTCGACAACCCCTCCGCTCAGCTCTCTCTGGGGTGTTTACCTCCTTCCACGGTAGCGAACAGGCATCTCCCTCCATCCCATCCCTGTTTACACTGCTCTTCTCCTCTATTTACTCTATCCTCCAAACAGCTGTTCAACAGTGGATAGAGCAGGGCGCTCTAACCACACAGAGCTGCCATGCAGCCCTCTCTTGACAGCCCCCGCTCAACCACCGCATGTCTCCACTGGCACGCCTGCCATTGTTACTGTATACAGCTCAGCTCTTGCCTGGGTGCCCTCTGGGCATGGGCTCAGCCAGGGCAACTCACACACACATTGTCTCCAAACCACAAGACAAATCTGCCAAGTTCGGTTCTTGATTAAGTGTCCTTCCCTTCTGGGATGCAGTTCTGTGCTGATTCACAACCAAGCTGCAACCATATCCAGATGTTCTATCGCAAGCATATATAGAATGCAAGAGGGCTAAGCGCGTCGTTGAAAAATATGCTGCACACTTTACAAAGAAAGTGTGTTCCCCAAGTGACATCATCATTAGGGGCCGTAACTAACAAATCATAATGGCTCTACTCGTGTCTCACATGCTACCGGTACCATACCCTATTGTCTACCATGCTTTGATTAGTTGGCTGTCGGGTCATAGGAAGGCTATTGTCTAACTGATTGTCTTAGGGTCATGCTATATCATGAATCTCCTGTGAATAATTTTTACCTCTGCATGTCCTTTTTCCTGCTGGCCTGCACAGCTGGTGCTGAGTCAGGAGAGAGGAAACCTGGGGGAAAGGCCACAGTGTGTCCCTAGGCTCCCAGCAGACCCCTGCAGGGCCCAGCTACAGGGACAGGAGACACTCCATTAATCACAATACAATAGCTGCTGCCTGGGGGCAGTGGAATATGGGCCTGTTTGTATATATATATATATATATATATATATATATATATATATATATATATATATATATATATATATATATGTGTTGCTGCACGTGCATGTGTGAGAGTGCTAATGTGTGTGTGTGTGTGTGTGTGCACGTTTGTGCATGCACATATGGCATGATAATACTGTACCTCTATCTATCAAACACCCAACAATGCTCTCAGTAATGCAATACATTACACACATAATTCATTGCTAATATGTCATACACATAAGCACTTGAATTAAATTCTGTGGAATCAGTGACCTGTGCTGATTGGCACAAAGGGCACAATAATGGTAGGGTTGTGCTGCAACCTAGGTTTTACAAATACGAATGAGAGTTCTTACTGATGCTATAAGCATCATGCTATAAGTCTAAGGCAGCTGAGATTGGTCCATAAAACCCTGACGTGTCCCCCCAGGCTATAACACACCTGACTCGGCCCGCCAACGTCAGTCTAGCACATAAATTCAGCCCAGGCATGAGTGCCAGCAAGGCCAAATTAGTATGAAATTCTTATTCGTAAAACACCTTTTAATACTGACCAAGACTGGTAGAGTGTGCTTTAAGACATTCTGGAGGAGGAGGAAGAAGAAGAAGAAGTGTACGCTAAAGATATGGCCTTCACTATCCAATGTGACAATCACTTCTTGTATAGGGCTTTACCCAAAGACTGGGACCCAAAATATACAAACAGCTGATCAGAACACCACAACATGCTGGTTCTATCCAAATAAGCCAAAAGCACACAACTTATGCAAACCCACCTCCTCACCAGAATCAACTGGGGGAGGGAATGTCAATAGATCAAAACCCATAGATCTAAAGGAGGCATTCATATTCTTAGGCTGAAAAAGGAGTTAGGCAATAATGTAACCCGCTGCTTATCCACTGAAAGAATCATGCAGGACTGCTGCACATGGCATTTCAATCACCAACTCTCTTACCTGCCAGAGCTAACACTATGGTCATTTTAATTAAACTAAATATATTTCAATAATAATGGAAAGCTAGACAGTGCATCCAACACCAGTATTAAATCCCACATTGGAAATACCCATTGAACGGGTGAGCATGGCTTTCATGACATCCCACAGATTTACATTCAATACCAGCATGGCATGCAAAAATAGTAGCTAGATAGACCTTCAAGTTAGACGGTGAAATAGACTCTGAAGGAAGCTCAAAACAACCCCAACACCACGGCATATTTGGTCCTCATTGTGACCTGGCACCAGCATGTAAAAGCCTACCATCAATATGCGTAAAGAGAATGAGTAGAGGTGCACTGGCACTTTGAATGGTCTCCACAACTGCAAAGGGTAGCCCTATCCCATTCAGCTACCAACTTCCACTTTTGTGGAGAGGGGTAACACCAGAACCCAAGGGGTCTTGCACGTCATTCCTCTCAGGTCTGCAAACCATGACTGGGATGGCCAATAAGGAGCTATACGAATGAGCTGCAGCTTGTCTTCTCAGAACCTGCTGGATCAGTGATATTGGAGGAAATCGTATAGAGTCTCTGGGCTATCTTGCGCCAAGGCATATAGTGTAGAGTCATCATTTTTTATGAAAAACCACAGAGGCAGTGCCTTGCGTGAGGCGATGCAAATAAATCAATGTGGGCCCATCAGAATCGGATCCGGATTTTCTCCAACACCTGTGGGTGTTGCTTCACAGGTGTTTCTGTGTCGCTATCTGATGCATTGTCAGAGATCAGAACCCACCCTGTGGGTTTATATACAAGACAGTGGTTGTGCTGTCCGAAAGTGTCAGGGCGTGATGACCATGTACCCGGAGGGGAAAATGTACTAAAGCTTTTTCTTTTTAAGCACATTCATGCGACAAGTCTCTAGCTCATCCCCATTGTTTTCTGAGTGCCCATTGAAACTGCCCCCATCCCCAAAGGGAGGCATTGGTCTTTATGACAATCCTGAGCACTACCAGGCCTAGCTGCGTCCCTGCAGAGAGTATGTGGGTTTAGCCAGACAGCTAGACCCTGACAACATTGCTATAGGGAGCCTGCCACCTGGGTCCCTTGCAGGGTGACCAACCATCTCTGGAGAGGTCTTATGCGTAATAAGCGCAATTGAATTTTTTTTTTACTGTCGAAGCTGAGGCCATAAGCCAGAACATTACCATTAACTGGGGTGCAGAGGCTGTGTGAAACTGATAGAATGAGAGCTGTTTCGTAGATATCTCCAGATATATAATGTAATGTCAAGTTGGCTGAGTTGGTCAAGAACTCCATTTGGTGACGGAATGGGGGTGGGGTGTTGGTCCTGGGGAGTCTAGGGAGGGGGGGGGGGGGATGTCTGTCTAATGTCTTTGTGTGTGATGTCTTTATTATTTTGAATTGGTATTTTTACTTTTGAATTTGTATTTAGTATTTTTAGTATAGGTTTATATTATATATAACACATGTTTATTATTTATTATTGTTGTATCATTATTATTAATATTATTGTTGGTGTGTTATTATTGATATTGTTGATGTTGTATTTTTGTTTTGTTGAAGTTTAAAATAAAAACATTTGATCAGAAAAAGAATGAGAGCTGTTTCGAGAATGGGACTCTGACCGCTGTGAAACGCATATAGGCAGAGTTCAATTCCAGTCCCAAGTAGCTTGTCCTCTGCAGAGCGAAGAGACAGCATGTTGTTTTTGTTTGTTTATAAAGAACCCCAGACTGGAGGTTATTTATAACTGTTTCTGTTTGTGTAACGGCCAAATCTCTCGAATTTGAGATGATATGGGCATCCAAAAAACACAGAGTTCTATCCCCTGCTCGTGGAGAGGGGTTAGAGCTGCGTTTGCGCAAAGAGTCTGAGGGCTCAGCTTCAAAAAGGAGAACACAGAACTCATAAGCTTTGTCCTAAAAGGCAAACCTGAAATATTTCCTGCGCCTATCCACAAATGGGATATGAAAGAACGCATCTTTCAAATCCACGGTGAAATAATCCACTCGTCTGATTGCCTTGAAAGGAAGCACAAGGAAAGGAAAATGTGCGTAAAAATATAGCGTATTGTGCTCCATTTCCTTTTACATTTCCTTGAGTGGTTTGAATGACAGCAACAAAAGCAGGTGAATTGCGAACTGACTGCAATGCATATCCTTGTGTATCATATTGATAATCAATGGGGAAGAAGCGCATTTCACTTGTTGGCCAAATTTAGTATCACAATTTCAATACCGAAACAATACTTGAAATTTAAACAATACTGATTTGAAACTCTGTACCTAATAGATTAGAAACAGAATGTCCACAAGTACACATAAACGTACACATAACATGTCATGTTTTGTACTCCTTGGAGAGGTCTTGGTGTCTGTCTTCATAATCTCTGTTGGCCCTGGTGTTAGGAGGGTTGGCGTTGATCATAGTTGCATGGTTGCCTCCGCCTTCGGTGTGTAAATGTGTGAGTGAATGGGTGAATTTGAGGAACACTTAGAATAAAAGTTCTATATAAATGCACCATTTACCATTTACCAGACCTAGGGTGACTATATTTTCAAACCCCCAAACTGGGAACCTTAAAAATGTACAGCATGTTAATGCACACATGCACATTTATGCGCTTACCTGGGATTGATGTAAATGGTAAATGGACTGCATTTATATAGCACTTTTATCCAAAACGTTTTACAACTTATACCTCACAGCAGAGGGAACCATTAACCTCTTAACCCTTTCACTGCCTCACTACCAAACGGTTAACCCTTTCACTGCGACAATACACAGAAGGTTAACCCTTTCACTGCCACACAACAGCAGGTTAACCATTTCACTGAAAGGTTTAAGCATCGGACTCTGTTTGCTCTCGTCTGTCGGCTCTGGGCTGCATTTTTTGGCAATCAACCAATACACCATTCGAAAGTTTAATTTGCCGCCTTTTGCTGCCACCACACTCAACCTATTGCATGTTTCGGGTCTCGAGTTACAAGATGAAATATCCGGCGATTGTCATTTGACAGGCCGCTCCGTCAAGTGACCACGTCCGACTGTAAATGGTCCCGAACTGACTAGTCACCGCTGATGGCGAAACTTATTGACAACCGTTGTAGCCAAGGAGCGTCTGCTCCGAAAGTGACCCAAGACGAGCGCTGATTGCTACGAGAAAGGGGCAGAAGAAGAGAACAAGCTCTTTGTTTTGACTCGAGAGGCGAAATTTATGGAAGTGGACGGCCATTTTGGATAATCACGCTGAATTGTTACCGGTATACACATTATAAAAACCTTTGTGCAACACAAATCTTTCAGACAGTGTCGTGTGTGGCCCATGTTTTATGCCCTCTTGGTAAGTAATTCTCCAATAAGGAGCGTTTTCATCCAGCTAGGGCAACTGGACCATTTTCTATGGTTCCTTCCTTCGCCTGGTAGACATACCATCTATGCTGGTCGGGGTAGTAGGAAAACCCTGCCAGGCTCCTCCTAGGCCGGCGTATGTCTAGTGTTAGTTATATAGGGGGCTTATAGTAAGGGATGGAAACGTTTAAGGGATGAGCTTTAGGTTTTCTTTTGAACACATGACAGTTGTTAATCTATTGCAAATCATTTTAAGTGTGGATGCTTCAGAAGGTCATACCGGTGCTCTCTCTCTATTTAGTGTATAGTTGTGGTGTTTAGTATACCGCTTCTGTGTACCTATCAATGTTATCAGGCTCCTCAAACACACTGTGCATGCAAAGCAGGCTACAAGCGTGGCCTCTGGTTCAACGTCCCACTGTACTTCCTTCTCGGTGGGCGGGCCTGCTTTAGCTTCTATCTATAGGTGGGCAGCAGCAAGACTGAGGAGTGGTAAATGGTGGGCCTTGTATCCATTACGAAAACAGCTGTATGCGTGATCCAAAATGGCCGACCTGTGAGTTTGTTTATCAATGTGTGCATAGTATTTCGGCAACACTTTTCTCAGTGAGGCTTGGTTGAAATCACCTGCTACTATGAAGGCATGTGTCTGGCTGTTTCCTCTCAGTGTTGGTGATGGTCTCATGCAGATCTCGAAGTGCTGAGTCGACTTATAAATATAAACCGTGTAGACGCTGGGATTTATCTCGGTAGCCACACCGGTCGACAGGGACGTGCACAGGACTTTAGAGGGGCAGGTGCTCAAAGGCTGAAAAGGGCACTACACTTTTCGATTTTAAGGGCCCTTTTCGGGCGGGGGGCCCCCTTTTTATGCTTTTGGGGGGGTTTTGGTGATCAAATATTGAATATTGAACTATAATAATCAGTGCAGGAGCTCACTTATCCTTGAAAGACACTTTTATCACTGACTTAAAAGGCCCATACATCTCCATAAATGTTCAGGGGGGAGGGAATAAGTGCTTACCCTACAGACCCCAAGAAGTGCTGTATATTCTGTATTGTTTAATATAATGCATTTTTTATTCCAATCCCGATTTGTATATGAGATTCCAAATCCCATCGGACTTGACTTCTTCGTGTCCCTCAATGAATGTAATAACAGCATTCAACTGTATGCGCCACAGCGGTTTCTATCATCATCATCATCACCACCCACGCTATGCATAAAATATATAGGTCCGCGGAGAGGCACGCTGAGGAGGCCGTGCAAACTGCAATGGAATATGGGGCATCTCTCTCTCTTTACCTAATATTTTGATTCTATCCTGAAATTTTTTCAGGAGGAAGGGCAGTCTATATGCGGTTAAATTATTATAAATTTTTTTCAAAAAGGGCACTTTTTTGATGAGGCTCAAAAAGGCACCCCTTGGCCTCTATGTGTGCACGTGCCTGCCGGTCGACACAGGATAGATGTGTATTCCAGATCTGGTGAGCATGACGAGTCGTGGGGATATTCTCTGCACCAGCTGTTGTTTATCAGAAAACACACACCTCTTACTTTGCCTTTTCCTGAAAGGTCTTTTGTCATGTCCTTGCAGAATATGGAGTAGCTGGTAGGGACGATAGCATGGTCTGGAGTTGCTTCTCTCAGCCAGGTCTCCATGAGGCAGATGATGTTACAATCCTTAGTTTCCCATTGGACAGTGAGCCTTGCTCTCAGCCCATCCAGCTTGTTTTCGAATGGCCGTACGTTAGGCAGTAGGATACTGGGAAGCGGCGGTCTTGTGGCTCATCCTCTCAGCCTCACCAGAGCTCCCGCATGGCACCCTCTCCATTGTCTTGGTGACCTCCTTTGTTTGTTGTTGTTCGTCATTGTCAGCGTGACCATGAACTAGGACTCTTCATCCCGAAAATCGGGTTTGTAAATGTGTTGAGTGGAGAATTGTATGTTGTATACATAGACCGGGCAGCATAGGGCTGTGTAATTATTTTGCGTCTGCTGTAGGAGTATGCATTCTGACAGGAGAGAGGCATACAAATCCCCCCTGGAAACGTTTCTAGGTCCTATGAGGCTTCTTTGCTTTGCCTATCAGGGTAGATTGTTGCAGCTGCAGGCAGAAAGGTTGATGGTTCCAACCTCAGGAGCCAGGTCTTGGGGCTGTGTGCGTTACCTCAGCTGGTCCTTCATGAGTGTGTAATGCGCTGGATGTAGGACAAGGAGTCCGGTCATGGAGTGGCTGAAAACCTGTGCCACGCTGAGCTGCAAAGGGAGTGCCCGGTGGAAGTAGCTGAGATGCTTGTTCGGAGCTGGACCAGAAGCAGAACCTTACTCCCCTTCTCTACTATCCCCTTCATACTCATTCTCCTCTTCATCCGAATCAGACTGGCAGGCATGAACATCCCAGAACTCCTGATGCTGAGGGAAGAGTTCTGGAAGGGTGGTGAGGGAATTCATGCTTGGACTCTAAGCTAGCAGGCTCTGTGCTGCTGGAATTGACAGAGAGGAGATGGCAATGATGGTGAAGGGAGGCAGGAGGGAAGTTGGAACATGGGATGCAGAAGAATGCTTCTGCAAAAGGCAACTCTGTGTGCTGGTCCTAGGTGTGTGCTGGTCCTAGGTGTGTGCTGGTCCTAGGTATGTTCTGGTCCTAGGCGTGTTCTGGTCCTACGCGTGTTCTATCATTTTTATGTAGCTACACTGTAGGCTACATTTATAAAAAAAAAAAAAATAGGCCTAAGCTGATTATGTATTTGTATCACTATTAGTCAAGGGCATACCTGTCAACCCTCCTGTTTTTTCTGGGTTTCTCCTTAATTTTACCCCTTTTTCCCACCGTCCTCCCGTTTCAATATTTTCGGAGGCAGATCAAGTGACGAAAGATGAGGTTAAAATGTCAATGCTTTGTGCAAAAAATAACGTGGCCTTCAGTTTTTGCTACGATTTTAACCGTAGTGTAGCAGACATGTTCCCTGACTCTGCCATCGCTCTGAAGTAAAACAACAAAGATAGTGGAAGATCTTTAACACTTTGAGTGCCAAGGACAAGAAATCTCGTTATTTAATCGTTATTTCTTTTATTAGCGATTTCCATTAATTTTTCATCAATCTAGCCTCACGTTACCATTGGGACTGTCTCTGAGCTCGAACAGGGAAAATACCGCCCCAATCGTCTCCCGGATGGTAATGCACGCATTGGATTGGACTCAATGAAAATGGATGAGAAAAGAAAAATCCGGAATCCACATTTTACTTCTCTGGCATGTAACCCGAGCCTACTGCAGTCATCGCCGACCCTCAGAACAGCGTGGATTATGTGTTTCGAGTACCCAGCGCTGGATCAATAAACGCGATATTTGGACTGGCAATCAGGAATTGGAATAATCTTTTTGCAGAACATCTGATGTGAGGTAAGGAATCTATTTTACCAGTCTTGGGGTAATCAGAGTTTTTTTCACATATATCTCAACGTGTCCCCTATGTGTGTATGTGTGTGTGTGTGTGTGTGTGTGTGTGTGTATGTGTGTGTGTGTGACTGCTGACCAGGAAATAGATAATCGATTTTTCAGCCTGCTTCTCTAGCATGCATAAGTACACATATACTATCGATAATCTAGCGTTTATTTGAAAACGATTCATAAATAGGCCGAAAAATGACAACGTATTTAGTGTATTCCACTAAAGGGCGATTATCACAGAATCTTTTTTATTTTCTGGAAATGTCCAAAAACGTCAGTTTTTCAAAACAGTATAAAACGGAAATATACTGATGAAAAAACAATCCGTTTCATACATGTTGACTGCAAGAAAGTCATTTATAAGCGACGGCGTATTAGACACATAGCCATAATATAGAATATAGAAATAGCTCCACGAAAATCATGAAATATCGGAAAATCAGCCCAAAAAGGCTGGCATTCAAGCGCTAATTCTGGCACCCCCTGCTGGCACTCAAAGTGTTAAATTGAAGTTGTGACTATATTTGTCAAAAAAAAAGAAAGAAAATCAACAGATAACTTAGTTACAGTGGCATTGAGCTAGCTAAGTAGTTTTGTGTTCATGTGTGTGGCTTTTGTCACAAAGACGTCGTCTTCACGAAAATTCACGAAACTCTACCACAGAAATTCACCACAGATTCAGCTCTGGGGGGAACGTGAGCCACTACCGCTGGATGACTCGAGCAGCATTACATAATCTTCCCTACTAAACGTGGTTTTGTGGAAAGTACCTACTTAGTAGGCTGGAATAAAGTAGGTACTAGGCTGGCATAAAGTAGGTACAATATAGTGGAGGTACTACATCTCGGGTACTATATAGTAGGTACTTTGAGCTTTCAGACTACTAAACGTGGTTTTGTGGAAAGTACCTACTTAGTAGGCTGGAATAAAGTAGGTACTAGGCTGGCATAAAGTAGGTACTATATAGTGGAGGTACTACATCTCGGGTACTATATAGTAGGTACTTTGAGCTTTCAGACACAGCCTAGGTTTACCCTGCTTTCTGTTCAAACTATACTATTTCTCTCTTGCCTACCCTGTACCCCCCATCGCTCTGCCTTATCCCATAATACACCATGAGCAGACTACCTAGAAAATATTTTCTTGTTTTCAGTGCAAAGAGATGTGAGCTCTGCAAGGAGTTTGTAGAGTTTACAGACTCAGCCAATCTGCAGCTGCTGAGGTACTAGTAAACTCCAAATACACCATGAGCAGACTACCTAGAAAATATGTTCTTGTTTTCAGTGCAAAGAGATGTGAGCTCTGCAAGGAGTTTGTAGAGTTTACAGACTCAGCCAATCTGCAGCTGCTGAGGTACTAGTAAACTCCACCACGGGCGCCTGAGCAATGGAGCAAAAGGAGCAGGTGCATCCCCACAATTGAACTTGGGGGAGCAAACATGTGCTTTTGCACCCCCACTTTTTGATCATATGAAAAATATGATATGTCCCTCCCCAATATATCACTGTAAACATAACTACGTAATTTCAATCAAATTAATAATACGCAATGACACTTAATAGCGAGTTTTTAAGTTTCCAAAGATTGTGACCCCTGCCCCCCACATTTTTAATGGTTTGATCAACTGCCTCCCACGGCCCCTCCCTCCCCCAGCAGTCAGTGGCGCCTGCTGCAGGTAGGCTGAGTGTAAATATCACAGGCGACCGAGTCTGTCATTGGTGGCAGGAGCCCCGGAGAGAGTTCTCTTTTCTTTGTGAAGGGCAGGGCGCCCTGGAATGGGTTCGCCCAGAGAGAGGGGCCCGTGCCCTGGAAAGCGTTGCGGTTCCGGCGGCGTCCGGTGAGCTCTCGCTGGCCCTTGAAAATCCGGGGGAGAAGGTGTAAATCTCGTGCCAGGCCGTAACCATATCCACAGCAGGTCTCCAAGGTGAACAGCCTCTGGCATTCTTCAAATCCCGAGTTGATTAGATTTGAGATTTTTAAATACCACTGATGGTCTTGTTTTGTAAAGAAAAAGACTTGTTCAGGGAGGCTGGATGAATTATGAATGCCATGGCGAAAAAATTATTGATCCCAAACACGTGATACGCCGTTGTTGGTGTTCAACGCATGGCGGGCAATAACGATTTACGCCGTTCTTGGCGCACAATGTGTTAATGTGCTACTATAGCACTCTGTGTTCTGGTTCTTAGGTATATAGAGCAGTGGCTCTTCAGAGGTAAAAGCTCTGGTTCTTAGGTATATATTGCCTGTAAAGGGGGGTGGGTTTTCATTTCCTTTTGTATTTTATTTGGTGCCACTAGGTAGTCCTCCTTGCTCTCTGTGTTGCTGTGTTTTGATTTTGTGAATTAAATACTATTATTTTGCAAATCTTTCCATGGTTTTGTGTCACTACACCCTCACCTAATGTGTCTGTGGCCTTGTGTTGCGTCCCCTTACTGGGGTGCGTACAGTGATGCAGTGGTGGGTACACTCTGTACCACGCAGTCCTAGCAGTTCGCTGAGCAGAAGTGAGAGAGAGAGAGAGAGAGAGAGTGTACGGATGTGCACACACACGCACACAAAAATGTGTTCACAACTTTCACTCTACTGTCACGCCGTGCGCCAAGTACCCGGCACGTATCACCTAGTCTTTGCATAGCATAACAAAGAAAGAGAAGTGCAAGACCAAAATACAAGCCCTGTGGGGGGTTTGCTTGAGCTGGTCTGTGCACATGCGAGGGAACACGGGAGCGCGCGTGCACGTGGCGTCCAGGCAGTTCTGATATTACGACTGCACCCCTGGGTGCGTAACAGTTGCTCTTAAGCCTTTGGCTGAATTCAATACAGCCTTTCAGGTGGGTATCATGACTTCTTGTCATAATGTAAGGGATTACCATATTAATATCACATATGATAATGCTTATCATTTCACTGTTGTTTTTGTGACCACTGGTATTGTCTGTCTACAGTCAGAGGGAGTACAGACTTGAACAAGATATGTGTTGGCTGATCAGGCGGTTCTTGGGCTACCTCATACCAGCCAGGGCCATCATGGATGTGCCTCTCAAGGAGGTGAACTATGGAGAGGGACATCAGCTGGCAGATGAAGATCTCTTCATTGGATAAGAGACAAAGGCATCCAAAATGCAGAGCTCCCTGTCTCAACCAGGAAAAAGATCTTTCAGTGAGTATATTACTCTATAGTTCTATATCATACTGGCTTCCGCTCAGCGTCATTCTGCACTAACCTCACTTCGTGCACAGCACTGAATAAAAATCCACAATGTACCTTTACATACCAACATCCGTCTGGCCACACCCCTATCCGCTTACCTTCATAAGCAGGTGTGTGGTCACCTACTCGCCTCCTTCTTCACTTTCACCACAAGGAAGTGCCTGGTATATACCCCACTTGATGAGAAGAAAGTTGAGAGGAAAACAGAAGACGGGAAGATACGTTGACTTTATATCTTTATTTTCTCTCTCACTATTTTCGAGAAAATACGGCGATATTGTCTTCGTCACTGGAGTGTCTGGAAGATGATGATCATTCTGACCTCCACCGGCTTTTTCATATTAGGGGCTCGCGCCGCTGATATACTCCCCAACTGCAGTCCTCCTTGCTGCGGCTGGATGGGTATTGACCCTCCGGTCATACATCTGGACTGTGGGAGGCACCGGCTGTTGTGAGAAACTGGGTTGCTTCCATGTTGGGTGAGTACTGTTTTGCTTGCGAGCGCTAGTTGTCTGTTAACGCTATGGGGGTTAGCTGACAATTTTACAAAAGCCGCCCCCCGGACTGGGGTCCTCTGCTCGGCTTCTTAAGCGGCGGACGGAGGATCTTGGTCTGACGCCCATGATGGTCAACCTAGTGGGCCGCGACCGAGACCTGGTTAAAACCCGGGATTCTCTGGACGAGCGGATGCTTCTCTGTCCCGTGCAGGCCCCATCTTTCACATGAATGTGGAAGTACACCCTAAAGCACGAGGAAAAGTGGGCATGGATCTTCATTATCGGGAGTTCCATGCTCAAGTCGGCTGCAGCCCGGATGGGAATTGTGCTCCACTGTTGAAACGTTACTGTGACTATAACATGCCTTAAACACTCTGACTACGACGTCATCTTTGACAGAGGATGTTAGTCGACCCTACACCCGGGTGCCAGTGCCAGCGAGGACTTCGTCAACATGGAGAACGGCGGCTGGGTGGCGTAGCGGATATACCCTCGTCACCAACGCAGGAGATGCTGGGTTCGACTCGGTGTCCCGTTAACCAGTGTTGTAGTCCTCTCGGCCTGCGCTCAGGGTGAAGGTAGGAGTCCTGACCGGACTTTAAACACTTCTTCTTTTCTTCCCTTCTAAATGTTTTGTAATAACGATGTTTCCAAAACATGTGTTGCTGCAATACATTGAGGATACGACACGTGTTGTGTGTGAATTGTCTTGTCACTGGTATAGCTTCTCTCTCCATAGTAAATCGGCGTTGTTTTTTACATGTGTAAAAATGAACTGGTTAGTTGTGATGAGAACATGTGTGTTCATGTAACGTTGTAACGTGGGTGAACTCACAACTAAGAGGGTTAGTTAACCTGTGAAGCTATGCTTAGTGACATGTGATTGAGGAATGAATCTTTTCTCAGCCTGTGATGACAATGAACAGCATGTTCACATATTAACAGGGGTACCTGTTCAACTTGGTCGTATCAAGGGTAAAATAGGAGGAGTGACCCCCCGGTTCCCTGGGGTTTCCCCCCCCTCCTCTCAGACATGTTTGTTTACAATATATTGTGTCACTGTTTGTGGGGATACGATGTAACCCACGTGAACTTTGGAAATTACTCAACAATCAACTAGGCTGCAGTAAAAAACTTAAAACCAGGTTCTCAAACATAAACATAAAGACGGACAACACGCTCATCACAGACAAGCTGGATGTAGCCAATTACTTAAACACTTTCTTCACAAACATAGCCACAACACTGGTAAACAAACTACCCTCCCACTCAGGGCAGTATGGGGTAGAACACATAGTAGCATACTACAAGAACCTAGGCGTCCACAAAGACGACTTCAAACTGGAAATGGTAACTACAGATGAGGTACTCAAAAAACTGAGCGCCCTCCAACCAAACAAGGCCACTGGCCATGACAACATCCCCTCCAAATTCCACAGAGACTCAGCAGCAGCCATCACCCCAGTCATCACACACATAATAAACCTCCATAAAACAGGGACACGTCCCCAAGGACTTCAAAATTGCGAGAGTAACACCCCTGCACAAAAAGGGCAGCAAATTAGACCCGGGTAACTACCGCCCTGTTTCTATCCTTACATCCATCTCGAAAGTCATGGAAAAAATAGTATACGAACAGATCGAAAAGTACCTCGCGGAAAAAAATCTAATCTACGAAGTCCAATCTGGCTTCAGAACATCCCACTCCACTGACTGACACATGCCTTCTCTACTTGAACGACCACATCAAACAAGAGGTGGATGCGGGCAAATACTGCGGCATGGTCATGCTGGACCTACAAAAGGCCTTCGACACTGTCAATCACACCATTCTGATTGACAAGCTAAAAGCAATTGGTTTTGATAGTTTATCAGTGAGCTGGATACAATCCTACCTGGAGGGGAGGGAACAGATGGTGGAAGTAAACGGTACCCTATCCCCCCCCCCTCACAGTGAGCTGTGGTGTTCCACAAGGAAGCATACTAGGACCGCTACTATTCCTAATTTATGCAAATGACATGTCGTCAGCTTGTGACTGCAACTTGTTCCTGTTTGCGGACGACTCAGCCCTGCTGGTCTCTGACAAGAACAAGTTGCAGGTTGAAAAAGCCCTCAGCTCGGAACTAGGCAAAATCTGCATATGGCTCGCCGACAACAAACTATCATTACACATGGGCAAAACAGAGTCCATTCTCTTCGGTTCAAATAACAAACTCAGCAAGACCGACGGCTTCTCGGTTACAGTGGGTGACAAAATTATCACAAGTTAAGATGAAATTACCTACCTGGGTTCCATCCTAGAGGCTAATCTTTCCTGTGACAAAATGGCATCCAATGTAATAAAAAAAGTCAACCAACGAACGCGATTCTTGTACCGGATCTCCTCTCTGGTAAACAAGAATACCCTGAAGACTCTAGCAGGAGCACTCATTCAAGGGTACTACGACTATGCTTGCACCTCATGGTACCAAAGCACCTCAAAGGCACTAAAAAACAAATTACAAACATCTCAAAACAAGCTAGTCAGACTACTACTTGACCTGACTCCTAGAACCCACCTCACCCCTGCCCACTTTGACAACCTAGGATGGCTTAGAGTAGACGACAGAGTACAGCAACTTGCAATGGGCCTGGTCTACAAGATACACTACGCGACCAAGGTACCCATGTACATGGCAAAATACTTCCCAAAGGTCAGTGAATACCACGATCACAACACCAGAGGGAGCTCCACAAATCATGTAAAACCCAGATTCGGCTCAAACAAGGGACTAAACACGTTTCGCAATTATGCCACATCAATGTGGAACGCCCTACCTAAAGCTGTAAAGGAATGTGAATCACTACCCACTTTCAAAAACACTCTCAAAAAACACCTAAGTGAGACTGCAATTCGAAACTGGCCCCTACAAATGTCCTAACCTAGTTGTACAGTAAATGACCAAGTAAGGCTTTGTCAGTATTCCAATGTACAGTGTAAAATGTGTGTGTGTCCCCTACCCAACCCAACCCCCCCCCCCCACCTCCAATGTACAGCCCTCACCGAACCCACCCAACCCCACCCCACCAATCCAACCTCCTCCAATGTACAGTTTCTACGCCAAATGTATATACACTCCTTTTCTGGACACTTTTGTATCACAAACAGTACTGTATTTGCAAATCTGATATGTCATAAATGTATAGATGTAGCAGTACTGTCTATCTGTATGTCATGTATGTCATATTATGTTATGATGAATTGAAAATGGGGGACCCTGATGTAAACAAGATGAAAGTCTTTCTCTGGTCTGCATCCCCTTAACAATTGTATGTATTGAGCTGTACTGTACTGTACCCATTCTGCAATCTGTTAATAAACTTTTCAATCAATCAATCAATCAGCTTAAGTTGCTGGGGTTGTGCTTCTGCTTGAGAAACTATTTTTCCTAAAGAAAAGGTTATTTTGTCGCTTATCATGTGTGCTTAGCAAGGTCTGTGGCCATTACATAATCGAGGACTTGTGTCTTCTCTCGTTATGAAAAACGGCGTTCCTCTGTAGTAAGAGTGTGCTTTGCCATTTTTTGTTGTGATGAAGGGTTGTGTGTGTCATTGTTCAAGTTCAAGTTCAAGTTCCTTTTATTGCCACACGGCCAGGCCGGTGGAATTCGAGCACGGTGCAGGTGGTAGCTGCGACAATACACCACAGTCCACAAAGACATAAGAAGACACATGGAACATAACATAACATAAACATAACATAACATAACATACATAACATAACAGCAGGGGGTGAAATTAGGAGGAGTTGGAGTTAAGTAATTGTATGGCCTTGGGGAAGAAACTGTTGTTGAACCTAACTGTGCGGCTGCCTAGTGACCTGAACCTCCTACCAGAGGGGAGGAGTTGGAAGAGGTGATGAGCTGGGTGCAGGGGGTCACTGATGATTTTGTGTGCGCGTGTGATGGTGTGATGTTTGTGTATGGAGTCCAGGGTGGGGAGTGTGCAGTTAATGATTTTGGATGCCCTTATGATGATCCTGTCTAGTCTGTGTAGTGTGTGTTTGGGTGTGTTGCCGTACCATACAGTGATGGAGAGTGAAATGATGTTTTGTATTATGGCTGTGTAAAATTGTATCATTAACGTCTTCCTAACCTTGTACTTCTTGAGTTGTCTCAAGTGAAATAATCTTTGATTGGCTGTTTTAAGTAGATGAGTGGTGTGATGATCCCAGTTGAGTTTATTGCTGATGTGTGTTCCTAAGTATTTAAATGTGTCTGTGGCTGAAATGGGTTGGTTATTGATGAGCATGGGTGTTTTAGTGGGTGTGATTTTCCGAAAGTCAATAATGAGTTCAACGGTCTTGCTTTCGTTGAGTATCAGGTTATGTTCTCTGCACCATGTTAGGCTATGGTTAGACTAGTGTATTCCTGGTGTTTTTTTATACGTTTTTGACGACGTTTCATGTCCTATCTACACAGAAATGCGTTTTTTGGCGTTTTTTTGTGGATACGGCTGAAACGCAAAATTGTGTTTGCGTTTGGAGATACGCAAAAAAAACGAGTCGACAACAGCGTGTAGTCAGCACGGAGCAGTTGTTGCGAAAACGCCCATGCGCAGTAGATACCATCTGCCTGCCTTTCCGGTGACAACAGTGTGTGTGTTTGGGACAGAGCTCCGTGTCCCAAATAGCTTCAGCTACCATGTGTTGTCAAGTTATTGTTATAAGGACCCCAGTCCAAGCTACAACAGTCTGCATTCCCTTAACAATTGTTTGTATTGAGCCGTATTGTATTGTACCCATATGCAATATGTTAAATAAAGTTTACATCCATTCATTCTGCTAGCATTACCGATTGCATGAGCAGCTGGCTAACATGAGCTATCAGGATTCAGACCCTGTTAGCTCAGAGTTCCTCTTTCAACTTAACAAGCATTAAACAAAATGGCCCAGTCATCTATTCATTTTTGTTTAATACACACAGCGTTGTCTCTAATGTTATCTAACTATTGATAGCTCGCGATATCATCAGTTTCGTGCTGGCTAAGTAGCGTGAGCTAACGTTAGCTTCTAGCCACAATGCTATATTGTTATAATGGCATACTCCATTGACGTTAGCATGCAGCTAACAATGCTACCGATCGTTTTTTAGACTAAACTATCCGCTCTTGGTGGTCACTTGTGTTGATGTTAGTTTTGTTTCATCAACAAATGACAGGCAGAACACACAGTGAATGTATCCGTTTTGTTTATTGCACTTTTATTAGGCTTTGCTGAAAAAAGAATTGCTGCATTGAGTGAGCAAGCAAGATGGTGGCGCGGCATAGGCGCCTGCCTTATTGACATTTTCTTTGCTGGAGCTTCCACCAGGAAGTGTATTGGCACATTCGTTCTGATTGGTTGAAATTGCCTTCATGTTTGCCACCTACTGCCACCTACTGCTTTGGCAGTGTACTACATCAGTGTGCTCGGCTGACAAAAACGGAAAAAAAACGAAAGTGTGACTCAGGCGCACGACGTCGCGGCGATACGCATAAGAAAACAATACGAAGATGATACGAAAGGTATAACCTCTGCATTAGTGTCCGCTCCACCTCCAGCCGGTAGTCATCCTCCTTGTTGTTGGAGATCAGCCCTAGGATGGTGGTGTCGTCCGCGTATTTTAGCGTTTTGACTGAGGGGGATGCTGATCGGAGGTTGTTTGTGTAGAGGGAAAAAAGCCACGGGGAGAGAACACACCCCTGTGGTACCCCAATGTCGGTGGTCAGAGGGAGAGAGGTGAGGTTGTTGTAGCGGACTACCTGTTTGCGGCCCTTCAGTGTGTCCAGCAGCCAGAAACAGAGGGAGGGGGCAATGTTCATGTTGATCAGGGTTTGGAACAGTATGAGGGGGTCGATGGTGTTGAAGGCACTGCTGAAGTCAATAAAGAGTATCCGGGCATAACTGTTTTTGGTCTCCAGATGCTGGAGGGTGTAGTGCAGTGCCGGTTGACTGCATCGTCGGTAGACCGGTTTGTGCGATAGGCAAATTGTAGAGGGTCCATCAGGGGGGATGTGAGTGTTTTTAAAACTGACAGGACTATGCGTTCCAGCACCTTCATGGCTACTGCCGTCAAGGCCATGGGTCTGTAGTCATTAAGGCTAGATATTTTTCCTTTCTTGGGTATGGGGATGATGATGGATTGTTTGAAGAGTGCTGGGATCTGCATTTGCTGGAGTGAGGTGGTGAAAATGCCAGTGTAGACTGGTGCTAGCTGGTCAGAACAATAGCTGAGGCAGGCAGGTGAGATGTTATCCGGGCCTGCTGCCTTGCCCTTATCTAGCCTCCGGAAGAGGTTCCTCACTGTATCTATATCAATGGTGAGTGGGGTGGATAGGTGAAGGGGTGGGGTGGGCCAGCTGTCTTTAAGAGGCTTCTCAAACCTGGCAAAGAAGGTGTTCAGCTTGTCTGGGAGGTGGGGGTCTGCATCGGGGGGGGGGGGGGTTCTTTTTGTAATTGGTTAGTTCATTGAGAGTTTTCCAGACTGCCCTAGTGTTGTTTGAATCAAATTTATCCTCCAGTATAGTGGCATAGGATGTTTTTGCCTTCCTGATGGCAGCTCTAAGTTCATATTTAGCTGCTTTGTAAGTCTCAGTGTCTCCCTCCCTGAACGCAGTGTTTTTCTTTCTCTGCAACTCAATGAGAACCACGGTTTATTGTTACCATAGGTTTTAACAGATTTAGTGGGGATATGGAGATTAACACAAAAATCTATATAGGATGACACTGTGTCTGTGTAGGAGTCTAGATTGTTACAGGCCTCACTAAAAATAGACCAGTCAGTATATTCAAAGCAGGCTCTAAATGTTTCAATAACATCATCTGACCAGATTTTAACTTTCCTAGAATGAGGTTTGACAGACCTGACTTTCTGAGTGTAGGTAGGAACCAAGTGAATCATAGCGTGATCAGAGTTTCCGAGGGGAGCTGTTACCTGCGCACTATAGGCGGATGTTATGGTGTTGTAACAGTGGTCGAGTATCTGCTGTTCTCTCGTGGGACGGTCGATTTGTTGTTTATAATGTGGGAGTTCTTTAGATAAATTGGTGCGATTAAAGTCTCCCAGCACCGTGATGTTACAGTCGGCGTGCTTGCGTTCCAGGTCGGAGATATGGCGCGACAGCTCGTTGATAGCCCTGTCACTCACTTCAGTCGACTGAGTGGGTGGAATATATACTCCTGTTAGGATTACAGAGGCGAATTCTCTGGGGAGGTAAAAAGGTCGGCATTTCACAGACATGAATTCGAGGTGGGGCGAGCAGTACCTGTGATCTACAACTGGGTTAGGTTTGGCCCACAGAAGCACATGTGTAAGTCTGGACCGGGGCTCTTAAAGGGGCCCTCTCTGTTCTGTGTTTTTTCCTTAGTCAAACTCAGATAGCAGGTTAGCACATGAGCTATGTGAAGCTGTTAGATGCTTCATGTAGCATGCTATGACTGTGTCATGCTCTACTTTGTCATTATATCGTATCAGGGGTGAGGGGTCGTAAAGGGGTGAACTGGTAATCCTTTCCTCCCCTTGTCTGATTGGTCAGGGGTTAAAACCCCCTGTCCTTCAGGGTTCCTGTCACGTTGCTGTTCGGCACGTTACAGGGTAGGGGGGGGGGAGTTTCCTGGTCCCACGCCCTGAAAAATTTGGCGTGTGCACTGCGGAAATTCCCCCGCCATAGAGTACGTCACTGAGCACCTCTCTATTGGTAAGACTTCCGTGAGTTGTTCAGGTTCCATGTTATGGATCTGTTTCAGGGAGTTGTCAGAGCTCCTCCTCACGAAGCTCCTCCTCAGGGAGAAGTGCCTTCTGTGAGTTCGGACTCTCCTTCCCAGTGAGGGAGCCTCCTCAGAGTTTCAGAGCCTCCTCCTCAGATTGTCAAGGTGAGTAGAACTTCAAAAAAGGAGTTCTGATCTATTGTGTGTGTATTCGATTCAATTCGATTATTGAGTGTGTATTGGTTCAGTGCCTCCTCCTCGGAGAGCCCTAACCCAAGTGTTACATAGCTCAATGTTGCAATGTTTCTTTTCAATCTATACAGCTCGTGTGTGAAGTCTCTCTGGGGATTTCCCGTCTCCTCCCTGTGGCGAGGGTGGCGGGGTGTAAAAATGAAAAAAAAAATTACCCTCAGCTGCGTCATGTGGGATTCATGTCAGTCTGTGTTTCTTTCTTTTTTAAATAAAAAAGAGGGAAGAACATGAAGCACGATGGCTCCTTGTCGTTCTCCCAGGCGACTTGGAGGAACAATGTCTGGTGTCTTGTTAGACTATCCATTGATGTGTTTGGGTCTCGACGCGTACATAGTGCTGGCTCGGGGTGTTTCTGATAAGAATCACGCATGAGGCTGGTACGCCTTGGTTGCTCGTTATTAAAACAACGTTTTTATAGGGCAACTGGGATGGAGGTTTCTCTTCCGAGCGCCTGTTACTAGGTCTCGACGGATTCTCGTTCATATCTGGGGGATGTTAACGGAATAGATCAAAACATAGGTAGAGGGGTCTCACGCCCTTGGGGTGGGCCACTGAGCGTGGTACGAATGGGACCGTCTGGGTGGTGCCCTCTTTTCATGTTTTAGATCGACACGCGTACCTACCCCCTCTCTTGGAGTGGGGATGTCGGCGTGGTTAGGGCACGGGACTGGTCCTGGTCACGCTGGTCCAGGCCAGTTAACCCGTTGTCCGCCGGGGACGCAGATCTGCTGTTCTGGTACCCTGAGGGACTTGTGCTTTTTTCAGGGGAAAAAATGCCGGGTCGGCCCGGGTGTCACAGGGTTGGGCGTTGTGGAAACCCTTTGTTGGGTACATGTTGTACCTGGCATTATCATGAAGGGGCTGGTTCTCCATTCTTTTCGTTCCTCTCTTACGCATGGCGAAGAGGGGGCTGTTGGGGTGGTCTTCTGGACCTCCTCTGGCATCCCTGTGTGCTTCCCGGGCCGCTGGGCCCGGTCCGAAGTTGTGTTTCGTCGACCCGTAGGCCTGGAATAACCCCTTTTTTGAAAACTGAAACACTTGTACTGCGGTATAGCCAGTGTATACCCGCAGGTGTGTTTTGGAGTTTTTTCTTGAGGGGTTATAGGAACAACCACCGCATGTGGTACCAAGAGGGTTGTTGATTCCCTGGTGTGTTGGAGCAGAGTCAACTCCCGGGTTACCCGGTTGAGTGTGCCCCTGCACGTTCATGACGTCTGCCAATCGTGTCAGCCTTCTCTGCCTCGACCCCTCTGGGTGGTTTTTTTTTGGTGGAGGCTTTGTCATGGTGCGCAACAATGCCAGCATACGCCCCTTCCGCCGGGGTGCTGTTTCAGTTGACCCCTTTGGCGCCTGTCTCGTCCGCAGTGCTCCAGGCTCGGGTCTAAAGCCTGCTGCCTGGTTTAAGGGATCGACCCCTCTGGGGTCGTCTCCCCGGTGCGCTGCCTGCTTCCGCTATAGTTAGCCTTTTGAGTGCTTCAAGTTACGGCCATGCTGACTGCCTGTGTTGCAGGGTCAGTGTGCCAGGCGGCGTACTAGTGGGGGGAAGGGCCCCCTCTTGGAGGGGCCCTGTCCGAATACGCTGGCAATGTGGGGGGCGGTGTCACTAAGTGACCGCCTGGTGAGGTCTTGATGCTTTGGTGTCATTGACCTCTCCAGGCCCCCTTTTTCCGGGGGATCCAGTCCCTTCAGTGGGTCTGGGTCTTCCTTCGCGCTCCGCTGCTACGACCTTGCCACGGGGTTGAGTTTGCTCTTGACCCCCTGATTTTGGGGGCAGTAACGGGGTTTGTTCTTTCCGTTCGTTCCCTGGTGGTATGCGGGTTGTGCGTGTGCGTAGTCGTGGGGTCAAGCCACGGTTTGCTCACCCTGTGCGTTGAGTTGCTCGAGTTTCTCTTCGCACGGTCGGATCCGTCTCCCTCCCGTCCTCCAATAGGGAGGGTATCCTCCATTAGGGAGGGTCGGGGGGCTCGGTCCTCTCCGGTCTGATGGTTGTGGGGGGCCTCAGCGGGGTACATTTGTCGAGCTTCTGGCTCCCGCTCAGCTCCTGTTGTGCAGAATGACGCTGAGCGGAAGCCAGTATGATATAGAACGTAAGGTTATGTATATAACCAAGTTCTATGAATACTGGTGACGCTCAGCGTCAGGACACCGCTGCGGCCCTTGACCTCGCCTTGTGGTGAAAGTTTGGGAAGGAGGCGAGTAGGTGACCACACACCTGCTTATGAAGGTAAGCGGATAGGGGTGTGGCCAGACGGATGTTGGTATGTAAAGGTACATTGTGGATTTTTATTCAGTGCTGTGCACGAAGTGAGGTTAGTGCAGAATGACGCTGAGCGTCACCAGTATTCATAGAACTTGGTTATATACATAACCTTACGTTATGATCTCAACTTGTAACAGAGAAGTCTTAGTGTGCCTGAAATTACACTAATGCATATTATTGTTTTACTATTACTCTGTTTTAGAACTGTAAGAGCCTTCTATGAAGCAGTTCTACGAAAGATGTTCGCCTCCTTTCCAATCGAATCCCAACTCCTGAAGAACCTGAAAGTGCTAAATCAAATCAAATCAAATTTATTTATAGGGCCCGACAACACACGTTAATGTCCCCATGGGCCGTACAGGTCTTCTTTAAACAAGTCAAGAAGAAAACATAACAATAAGTCAAGAACAGAACAAGAACACCATAAGGTCCAAACATTTTTAGATGAATGCAAATAGAGACCATGCATCTCTGCTTGACATAACTCCAGGGACAGGTATAGAAACAATTTCCAGTTGAAGACAGGTAGATATTAGAAACAGTTTCCAGTTGAAGACAGGTAGATATTAGAAACAGTTTCCAGTTGAAGACAGATAGATATTAGAATATAATTTGAATTTCCAGTTGAAGACAGCAAAAACAAGGGGCAAGATACTTTGAGTGTTAGGAAGTATTGTTTTTTTTATCCACTTTTTCTCCCCATTTTCTATTTTTCTCCAATCCCAATTTCGTATTTCCAATTCTTCCCTCCCCTGTCTTGAACGATGCTAGACTATGCCTCCCACTGGTCAGCTGTAGTGAGGATAGAAGCTTTGCATCATGTGTCCCCTCCAGTACATGAGGAGGCAGCCTGTTGCATCTTTTCACCAGCTCAAACTCTCAGTGGCGAGGAGTAACGCGTGGGAGGCTCACACTGCCCCCGATACTTCCTGCTTCCGCCGTACCGGCGTCACCCAACCGACCTGTAGGAGTCGCTGTCCACAACGTCCAATCCCCACCCACCGGCTTTCCCACCCTCTAACACTGCCAATTGTGTTAGTATGACGGCCGGCCAAGCTGGTAGCAACGGCGAGAGCTGGGCTCGATACCAGCATCTCCTGCATTATTGGCGAGCGCCTTGACCACTGCGCCACTCAGCCGAGTGTTAGGAAGTATTGTATTGTATGGTTTTGTTTTACAGTGACAAGGCTAGGAGCCCTGTTCTCTCAGTTGAGTTTAAATCTGGATGGGCTGAGAGAGGAACTCATTGACTACCAGGTAACCGATAGCAAGCAGCTCCCCCAAGAAGACAGAATTTACAGATTTTGGGGCCTTCTAGGCAAGGACTTGAGGTTCAATGAGATGACAAGACTTATGAATAGGGATGCCCCCCGAAACCCGGTTCTAAACGGGAACCGGTACTAAATTAGAAAAAAACTGAGTATTGATAAACTCCGACGTTATCGGTACTGCTATCGGTAGTCTAGGAGCGGATTAGCAACGGAGCTAACAGAGTGTACCATCCATCTGCGACGCAACGGTGGCAGAAACAGTGGACACAGAGTAATGTTAACGTTATGTCGAGTTCATAGTAGTACTACACATATGAACTCGACATAACGTTAACGTTACTCCGTTTCCATGAAACGGAAATGCGAGGACAGGAAGCCGTCATGAAATAGTTGTAGTCATATTGTAGTCTTTTAGTCTTATTAACTAAAAGATTTTAACAAAATAAAAAGCAGCAGCACTATTGGATAACTGAGTCATGTTTGCTATGTATTTCTTTCTTTAGGGAAGTAGGACATTTGTTTCACAGTTTTAGCATGATGTTTTATGGCTAGGTTAAACACAGGTTTTTGTTTTTAAGAGGGGGGGTTTGATTTGATTTGATTGAAGTTTATTTCAAATATGCAACACAACAAACAAACATCAAGTACAGATATAGCCTTCAGCCGTTCAAATAATAAATGTATAATTGTTTTTGTAAATAATAATAATCTAAAAGAACCGATAAGAGTATCGACAAAGTACCGAACCGTTAAGCAGTATCGATAAGAGTAGTAGTATCGATAAAATCCTAACGATACCCATCCCTGCTTATGAAGGCTTTATTATGCATTCCACACAGCAATGCCAGCTCTGAAAGGGTATTTAGTATGGTGAGAAAGATCGTTACAGAAAACAGAATGTCATTGGACAACAGTACTGTTTGTGCTTTACTGTCATGCAAAATCAATTACACTGGTCAAGCTCACAAATACACTCCTTCTCAGAAGGTGTTGAGAAATGCAAAGTCTGTAACCTATAAAACGGTCCCTTGCCGATGCAAGAGACCCCCATGGGGAATTAAGTGGTATCCCCCATTCCATTCTCTCACACACACACTCTCACCCTCTCCCATCCATTTAAAAATGATTGAATGAATAGAATAGTTAAAAATAGGGATGTCCGATATTATCGGCCGACCGATATTATCGGCCGATATCGGCAGTAAAATGTGATATCGGAAAATATCGGTATCGGTTTAAAAAAAGAAAAAAACAATAACAATATTTGTTATATATATATCCAGTGAAATTATTAGTTACCTGAAATTATTCAGTTTTTTGGGGGGGGAAACCCTGCATATATCGGTATCGGTTGATATCGGTTGATATCGGTATCGGAAATTAAGAGTTGGACAATATCGGAATATCGGTATCGGTAAAAAAGCCAATATCGAGCATCCCTAGTTAAAAATGTATGAATTGTAAAACATTTCAGTGATGTGCACATTTCAATAATATTGGGTCTCATTCTCCAACATCTTTCAAAGAGTTCTCTTCGAAGGCTTATCTTGGAACCGACTGAGACAGAATCAATGACAAGTTCACTCTGGGTCCCGAACGTGCTGGTAATACTGTATGTCTTAAGGGGCTGAAACGGTCACAACTGTGATATGATCTGATATCTGCTTGGAGAATGGCATTCTGTCTTAAACTCGAAAGCTCGTTCCCGTTCAGGTCATTTGCATACAAAACAACGCCTCCAGAGCCCCTTAGAAGGCAAAGTAATGACGCAGCTGTGTGGAAATGGATGCGGAAGTACCTTGCAAGTCTTGCGCGACCCATCGAAATGAGATTAGATTAATGTATTGTCATCATATACAGCGCGTGGTACACACACACGCGCGCGCAGTATACTGTAGCCTACGGCGTAATGAATGAATGCAGTATAGGCTTATTATTCCATTAATGCCTACGGCGTAATGAATGAACGCAGTATAGGCTTATTATTCCATTAATGACTTGTTGCATTAGGATTTAGTAGATACTATATGCTCTGCCCTACGTACAGTATAGGTACAGTCTGTACTTATACTGTACGTAGGGCAGAGGCAGAGCATATATAGTATCTACTAAATCCTAATGAAACAAGTAACTAGAATATATTAAGCCTATACTGTTCATTAGACACGTAGGCCATACTGGCGCACACAATACTTGTTATGGAATATTAATGCAGTCTATTTCCATGCGATTAGCTTTAGTTCTTATTTATTCATTTATCCACTGTCATTTCAGTGTTGGTGTATAGGCTATATAGTGTATTTCAACATAAGTTTAATTGATTAATGATATATTCGAAGGAATGCAGGTTTATAGCTATATCAACCCCCTCCAATGTACAGTAAATGACCAAGTATGGTTTTGTCAATATTCCAATGTACAGTTTTGCTTGTACAGTGTCCCCCACCCACCCCTCCTACCCCACCCCCCCCCCCCCCACCCAACCACCTCCAATGTACAGTCCCCCCCCCCCCCCCACCAAAACACCCACCCAACCCCACCCCACCTACCCAACCTCCTCCAACAGTTTCTACGTCAAATGTATATACTCTCTTTTCTGGACTCTTTTTGTATCACAAACAGTACTGTATTTGCAAATCTGGTATGTCATAAATGTATAGATGTAGCAGTACTGTCTATCTGTATGTCGTGTGTGTCATATATGTTATGATGAATTGAAAATGGGGGACCCTGATGCAAACAAGTCAAACGTCTTTCTCTGGTCTGCAACCATAACAATTGTATGTAATTGAGCTGTACTGTACTGTACCAATTCTGCAATCTGTTAATAAAGTTTTCAATCAATCAATCAATCAATCAATCAAACAAAGGTCTGTCCCATTGTATACCAATCAATGGGATATATTGCATGTTGACCTGCATTCTTTCAAATGTATATAATTAATCATTAAAACAGATGTGTAACAAATAAGAAATACAAATTCCACAGAAGGCATTAAATAATTATTATTTTCAATCATTTCACAATATTTGTAATTAAAGTAATTATACATTTGTCCAATATAGCTGGTTCAGATATGGTTAAGCAGCTGCCCTGTGATCAGATTAATCCATATTATTTATTTTTCCGACATCAAATGCGTAATTTCTTATTGTACAAATATTGTCATATTTATTTTAATTATGATTAAGTAATTAATTCCAAGGAGGCCTGTAGCGCTAACATGAAGGAATCACTATGAGAACACAGTCTGTCAAGTTAATAACATTTTCAATTAGTCAATCAATCATAAGTGTGCTCCTCAGCACTCTTAAATCTGCTCTCAGCCACGCTCAAATCTGATCTCAGGAAAATTTGGGGACCAGCCCTAATATGTCTTAAATGGGCAGAAATCTGCCTAAGAGGACATTTTTGGTCGTAAATTCGTTCGGGAATGAGACCCATTGATAGAATGAATAGAATTGTAAAAGAAATAATGAGTTGTATACTAGTACATGTGTAGATTAACATTTTAATGCTACTGTACATGATAATACTACTACATAAAGTGTTGAATTTATGTCTTACGTTTCCATTTATTTAACGGTTCCCGGTCGCGGCTCACGGCGCCGTGATGAAGTGACGTCATCAGTTTGTGCCGCTCTGTATCGAAAACTTAGTCCATTTCCGGGTTTTTTTCGGCGTGGCATTATGACGTGGCCTTGAAACTACACGCTACTTTTTATTTTGTCTTGATAAACCAATAAATGACTCAACCAGGATCATTTCAATTCGATGCTAAATAAACTTTTACGCATGCGTAAAATGTGCCAGATATAATTTTACATGCGTTACATTTTTATCAATATCTTGGCCATTTTTTGTGCTAGAATGAAACGGAAAAGATTGGGAGGAAGTGACGAAGGAGGCGGAAGTTACTGCCAGAAAAAAAGAGTAGAACAAGCCTGCACAATTCGTCCACTAGATAATTTCTGTCGGACAGTTAGTAGTTAGTAGTTCGACTTTTATAACAGTAGTAGTAGCAGTAGTAGTAGCAGTACTAGCAGTAATAGTAGTGGTAGTAGTAGTAGTAACAGTAGTAGTAGTTGTAGTAGCAGTAGTAGTAGTATTAGTAGACGTTTTAGTAGTAGTAGTTTGAGCTATCCATGTGCTAACTTTGACGATCCAGTGAGGAGGAGCAAGGAGCAGAAGGAGCAGAAGCCCTGCCTTCAACCAGTTCAGTGAGACATGGAAGGAGGGCTAACCAAGACAGGTGAGAGACTTATTATTATTGTTATTATTATTATTATTATTATTATTATTATTATTATTATTATTATTATTATTATTATTATTATTATTATTATTATTATTATTATTATTATTATTATTATTAGTGCTTTTGTTTTAGTTATTACTCTGTTCATAAAAGTTGAAAATAATGTATTTTTACATGTCATTGTCTACAGCAATGATTTGCCTGGGACATCTAGGGGGGCAGGGCGTGCCCAAGCCAACCCTAACCCTAACCCTTATTACTAGGTTTGCAGACTTTGTACGCAATATATACAGAATGGAATATTGAGTGTATATACAGTGTGTGTGTGTGTTGTATGAGCAGTGTCTTATATGTACAATGTGTGTGCCATTTATGTGCAGACATGATGAGCAGCCTGCTCCAGGCCGACGCAGGACAACCCAGGCCAGGCCAAGACGTCCAGCCCAGGCAGGAGATCAGGCAGGAGATCAGACGCCCTGGAAGACCGACAGTGATCCTGATCCAGCCCCTCAGCCCCTCCGGTTCATGCCGTGCAGACCCCCAGGACCGCAGCTAGACCCCCATGCCACGTATACACAGGTAACACCTGTCAAAAGGCGTTACAGTTTGACAGGTGCAATATTTTTTTTGGATACGCCTCAGGCATCCTGCACTCTATATGACTGCACTCTAGTCATATGTGTACTGTATATATGTATATTGAATATCCCACAATTTAATTATTTAGTTATTCTTTACTTTTTTACTGTAAAACATTTTTTTTTACTTATTTGTGAAAAAAATTACCTTTACTGACTTTTTGTTAAAAAAAAGCATGCTGGTGATAATCTCCAGTTGAGAATAAAAATTTTGTCTGTGTTTATTACCTGTGTATGGAGAAAATAATGCTTTGTAAATTGAATTCTGATCTGTTCTCTTTTGTTTATGTAAATATGCTACCTGAGGGTGCATTTCCACTGTTTTATATCCTTGATTTGATATGTTTGCATTGGTTCATACTAAAAATAACACATTTTCTCAATCCGATTTTGTGTTTTGTGTTGTACATTATGCAGTATACAGTATATACAGTATTATACAATATGAAAACTAACTGTCAGGTCATATATGTGAGGCTGTGCTGAAAAAAAAGATACCAAACATACCATGGTAAAACAATTTAAAATGGGAATTATACAATTTAAATCAAAATTAGCCAAAACATATGAAATATCCCAAGACCCATGCAGGGATGTTCACAGCATTTCACTTTCAACCAGCTGCTGATTCACTTCCTCGGCCCCCTGCTGTTCACCCTGTACATGCTCCCCCTCTGCCACATCATCAGCCGGCACGGTGTGTCGTTCCACTGCTATGCTGATGACACCCAGCTGTACATTCGAATTTCACCATCTTCACCATCATCACCCCCCACCAGTGGCGGCCGGTACATTCTTCTCCATGGGGGGCGCTATACCAAACATTTTGCAAACATGTACCACGCATTGGCGAATATTTAATTAGGTACAACTATCACAGTCAGTCAAATGCAGCCAATATGCCCTACACCAGTGGTCACCAACCCGTCGATCTTGATCGACTGGTCGATCTTTGAGACTGTCCCTGTAGATCTTTCCATGAAAAAATAAAATAAAATGAGATTACCCTGAGAGTCCACATTACAGTTCTACTTTTGTTTTGATGTGAAAAGTGATGCTGCACTTAGCACTGACTGAGAAAGTACACATACAGTTCTACTTTTGTTTTGATGTGAAAATGATGCTGCACTTAGCACTGACTGAGAAAGTACACATTACAGTTCTACTTTTGTTTTGATGTGAAAAGTGATGCTGCACTTAGCACTGACTGAGAAAGTACACATTACAGTTCTACTTTATAAAATGCTAATTGTAAATATGTTTGTCAATGTTAATAATATGAGAAAGTCCACATTACAGTTCTACTTTTGTTCTGATGTGAAAAGTGATACTGCACTTAGCACTGACTGCACTTAGCACTGACTGAGAAAGTACACATTACAGTTCTACTTTATAAAATGCTAATTGTAAATATGTTTGTCAATGTTAATAATATGAGAAAGTCCACATTACAGTTCTACTTTTGTTTTGATGTGAAAAGTGATGCTGCATAAGATGACTGCACTTAGCACTGACTGAGAAAGTACATAATAGTTTTAATGTTGGACCAAAGCATTGCATGTAATTAGAATACAGGCAAATAAAAGTAATTTAGTTTAAAGTACAATCTTGGCTGTCTTTTTCTCTCAACGCTTCAATAGGTAGATCTTGCCTTCACCAAAAAAAAAAAAGTGATCTTAACACTTTCCGTGCCACTCACGAGATTTCTCGTTTTTTTTTATAGGTGGTTGCTAGCCACTCACGAGATTTCTCTGATTTTTAATTTTTTTTTTTTTAGCGATCTGAAAAATTATTGCATCACCCGAGCCTACCCGAGTATAGCCGAGGGGCGCTGGCGATCACTGTGGAAAAAAGCGCCCCCTGTCGTCTCCCAGATGACATAAGTGATTTTGGAATGGACTCAATGAAAATG
The DNA here is from genome assembly GCF_963971535.1 of Notolepis coatsorum. Lineage (NCBI taxonomy): Eukaryota > Metazoa > Chordata > Actinopteri > Aulopiformes > Paralepididae > Notolepis > Notolepis coatsorum. The sequence continues at coordinate 65,563,743 of NC_140178.1, read as the reverse complement.
AATGGGGAAAAAAATCCGGTACTCCACATTTTCCAGTTCACTGATCCAGCCGGGGTTACCACAGTTCATTCTGGAACCTCAGATCCCCGTTGATCATGGAGATCTACAGTATCGCGTTGGATCCATACACATATCGATTTTTTCGAATGGTGATCAGGAATTGGAATATACCAGTTGGATACCATCTGATGTCAGGTAAGGACTCTAAGTTATCAGTGTTAGGATAATCAGAGTAAGTTTGATGAAGTTATAAGCTGTTTTGTGAAATGTCCTCTTTCGGTTTCACTGTAAAAGTCTATGAGGAAATCAACGGAGCGATTATCAGTGCGCGGCCGTAATGTGCTTGCGTGCACGTATAATATTGATCATCTAGCGTTTATTTGAAAACGATTCATAAAAAGGCGTCTCCGAGAAATGCGGCTACGGAAATTATAGACGCTGCTTGCTTTGATCGCTTTAAAACGCGCCCGGCTTCCATCATAATACATCATATTTCAACGCACAGCGCGTTACGCACTGATTGGCTGCGACGGATACAGTGATGAAACCAGTGCACGGTGTGCACGCCCACTGTAAGCGCTATTGCGTCTAGCCCGAGAGAAATGCGGCTACGGAACGTATTCTCTATCAGACAGTCACTTCCTGTTCATGGAAACAATTATTTATATTTGATATATTAACGTTATATTGTGCATTGGAAACACAAACATACTTAAAATGAGTAAATATTATTCATTTTAAACATGTTTATATTATTTATAGGGCTATAAAACTAAAAACAAAAAAAAATATTTCTTCTTCTTCTTTCTTTTAACAGGGAGGGCGGCGCTCTAGCGCCCCCATTGACGGGCCGCCACTGCCCCCCACACTGACTGCTTGCCTGGAGGAGACTAAGGCCTGGATGAACCACAGGTTTCTACAGGTCAACAGCTCCAAAACGGAAGCCGGAAAATTTCGCTGGGAAATCTCCCATATTTTCAAATCCCAATGTTGACAGGGAATGACAGCTATGGTCAAGGGCACTCCAAAACAGGGGGTAGGACCGATATAAGATCATTGGGATTGGGCCTTTATGAAACGTGAAGAACTTGTAACCAACTAGCTTGGAAAACATGAAATGGATATGGATGCATATCGTGCGGTGAAGGGAACGGCTCCCGCTTACCTCCGGTCAATGGTCTCTAACTACACACCCCCAAGACCCCTACGCTCTGCATATTCTGGCCGCCCACACCACAGATCACTTTAATCACATGAGAAGAGGTCACTTTATAGGAAAGGGGGAAAAAAGGTCACTTTTATTATTATTATTTTTTAAACATAACTGGATGTTTTTGTATAGTATAGTTAGGATAGCATAGTGAAATAGGGTAGAACTGTATATTGTATAGAAGTGTACATAGGGCTCATTGTATTTTATCCTAGTATTTTTATCATGTCTATTTTATTTCTATTTTATTCTATTATTATTATTTGTATTTTTTGCAAATCTTTTGCAAATTTTTTGACCACCTTCATTTCACTATATCCTTCTGGGAACAGAGGGAAAAAAGTGTATATCTATATCTATGTATTGATTGTTGTAATGGGTCTCAGGAGGATATGTCTTGTATGTGATAAATAAACCTCTTGAATCTTGAAACCTACTCCTATCCGAGCTCCGGGAGGGTCATCAAAGAGAAGTCGCCTATTCTCAGTCCTTGCCCCACAATGGTCGAACGAACTTCCCACCAGTTAGGACAGCCGAAACCCATCCAATCTTTCACCGTCGACTAAAGACACACTTCTTCAATCATTATCTGAAAAAATATATATATATATAATCTAACCCTAACTAACCTTACTGTCATGCACATGTCCTAATATACTAGCCTACACTGTAGCACTCAACACTTTGATGAACATTGTTACTCAGCTGATAGAATTGTACCCTTCCTGCTGTCTTGTTGTACAAAACTTGTAAGTCGCTTTGGATAAAAGCATCAGCTAAATGACTAAATGTAAATGTAAATGGATGGCTAGTGAGCTAGCTAATTCAAACCACAATGTGAATTTTAGAAACCTTTTGAGAATGTAGAAAAAAAGGTTTGGTTGCTCAGTTATGAAGGCCAGGCCATCCATGAGGGAACAGAAAGACGAAAACCTGAATCAAATTATCATAAGAAATAGTTGCAGGTGGCAAAGCAATGAGCTGAATAATGCTTGAATGCCGTTAGTGGGCTGAGCAGACCTTTTTATAGCCTGGGGGCGGGGTCTCACATGTCAGGTTCTTATAGACCAATCTCAGCTTGCCATGTCCAAGACAAAGACTTGAGTGGTTTTAAGGTTTTTATTTTTTATAAAAAATAATATTCAGTGGTGCTGCCGGAGACAGCTTATAGCAGCAGTAAGACGACTAATGAATGAAATTAAGTAAAGTTAATGGCTGCTGCTATGGCAACAGCCCAAAGCACCACCACATAATCAAAACAATGCCGCTCACAAAAGAGTTCCCAATATCATTCCACTTGATATGACGCCTTTACGTTTATGCCGTAATACTTGATGTTTTATTTTACGATGATATTTTGTATGTACTTATATCTGTTTGTAATCCATGTTTATGTTTAATATTGCTTTGGCAACATGTAGAAGTACGTCATGCCAATAAAGCCATTTGAATTGAATTGAATTGAATTGAATTGAATTGAGAGAGACATATAATGTAGAAAGAGAGAGAGAGACATATAATGTAGAGAGAGAGACATATAATGAAGAGAGAGAGGGAAATACAATGTAGAGAGAGACATATAATGTAGAAAGAGAGAGAGAGACATATAATGTAGAAAAAGAGAGACATATAATGTAGAGAGAGAGTAAGAGAGACATATGATGTAGAGATAAAGTGTGTGTGAGAGGCATATCATGTAGAGAGAGTAAGAGAGATACATATGATGTAAAGAGAGTGTGTGAGAGAGAGGTATCATGTAGAGAGAGAGAGAGAGAGAGAGAGAGAGAGAGAGAGAGAGAGAGAGAGAGAGAGAGAGAGAGAGAGAGAGAGAGAGAGAGAGAGAGAGAGAGAGAGAGAAAATCTTCCCCTGCGGACGGATGCAGGTGGGAGAGACAAAGGACACACTGTCATACATTCACCCCCCAGGCCACTCAAGGCCACACACACACGCACGCACGCACGCACGCACGCACGCACGCACGCACGCACGCACGCACGCACGCACGCACACACACACACACACACACACACACACACACAGTATAATATGCATCCATCTACTAGCATGCACATACACGCAGCTTCAGAAAATATGAACTTCTTTGTCCTACCAACTCCGCACTAGTCGGCACACACACACTTGAACAGGATATCAATATGTCCATTGTCCTGAGTATTTTGTGTGTATGTCGGTGTACTGTATATGTATGTATGTATGTATGTATGTATGTATGTATGTATGTATGTATGTATGTATGTATGTATGTATGTATGTATGTATGTATGTATGTATGTATGTATGTATGTATGTATGTATGTATGTATGTATGTATGTATGTATGTATGTATGTATGTGTGTATAAAACTGCCAGTCACAGCAGCATATAAAATACTCCTGCCTAGTTGCCAAGGGGCCCATTGGGGACGAACAACGGATATATACGTGTTTAGATTCCACCCGTTGTGGACAGAAGCACGGATATATCTGTGGCAAGTTGTTTTGGCTTTTATTCCATTTTAATAACCTATTCAAGGTCGCCGAGCTGCACTGCAGATGTACCCTACTCTTTGAATTCGGCAAAGTGCAATACCGGCCAGATCCTCTTAGGGGCGCTGTCGCGATAATGCAGTGTGCCCTGTGGCTGAACGGAGCATTATTTTTTTTGACTTTCAATGGAGTTTTCAGTTAGCTGGATTCTGGATGTGCAGCCTGTAGCTTGGATTACGTTTTGGATCACGGATTTCACTATGCAATAAGGGGATTTATCATCAGCCAATGGACATATCGATCTACCAGATGGCGATCGATAACGGGGAAATGCTCAGGGGGATCCAACCGGCTCATGGTAAGATATTTTTCACGTAAATTACAGCCCGATCGGGCCTTGTTATGATACGATACGATCAGCGTATGTGGCTACTTAGACGAACACGGTTATTGGTAATCAATAAGAAGAAACAACGTCCCCCCCCCCCCCTTTCATGCATACATGCTTGAGGATCGTGCCGATCATATGCAGTTTGAGTTTTAACTGTAGCTTATGTATAACGGAAATGCCATTGGATATAACGTTAGTAGCTATTAGCCCTTTATCTCGCCTTCCAGGAAATATACTAGACCAAATGCCGTATAACGCTTATATTCACGGCGCTATAAAATGAGAACGTATTGAAGCCATTTTGAAG